>NC_043968.1:60715875-60963375 GCF_902148855.1 Sphaeramia orbicularis
CTGATGTCAGCATAGACACAGACACCATAGACAAATTTCACCCATCGTAAGTAAATGGGAAGGAAAAAAAAAAAGATTCTAAAATTTCATTTAAAAAAATTGGAAGTTTGACCTACTGTTCCCAACATGTAATCACATGTATTCTGGGTCACTGGCAATCTATAAATCCAATTTGGTATGAATTCAACCAATGGTTTTGGTAAAACTAAAGCAAATGGGGGGAAAAAAATGAATTTTAAAAAATCATAAAAAATTTTACTTTGTTCTATTTTTCCCAAAATATAATGAGATCTATTCTGGGTAACTGGCAATCTATAAACTGAATTTAGTGTGAATTCAACCAATAGTTTTGCTGCTACAGACATTTGAGATTTTGCCCATTACAAGTAAATGGGCTGGAAACAAAGATTTTTTTAAAAAATTCATCCAAAAAAATGTGAACTTTGACCTACTGTTCCCAAAAAGTAATCAGATCTATTCTGGGTCACTGGAAATCCATAAACCCAATTTGGTATGAATTTAACCAAGATTTTTTCAGCTAAAGTGTTAAAAAAACAAACAAACAAACTGAACCAAAAACAATACCCCTTCGGAGCGGGGGTGGGGTGGGGGAGTAATGAGTTGAGTTTTAGAATGAGGCAGCGGGGGGGGGGGGGGCAATGTCATCAAATGTACATAAATTGTACTTTTAATCTCATTTGGTTATTTTTATTTATTTATTTACTTATTTATTTTTATTACCCCCAATTTTCCTCCTTTTTTTTCGCTCTCTGTCTCCTTTTCCTTTCTCTTCTTCTTCATTTAGTTTCATTTACCTAATGATTATCTTTGGTCATATCCCTGATTTTTTTTTTTTTTTTTTGAAAAGCCCACATCACAACTGTCACACCACATACACATCTTACACACTTCAACGCACACAAAACGTTTACACAACCAAGACAGGACATTGATTCATACTCCCTGGTCAGTCAGACATTTTGTTTATTTTGTACATTGCAGTGGTTCCCAACCTTTTTTGGCTCGTGACCCCATTTTAATATCACAAATTTCTGGCAACCCCAGACATTCAAAACAGAGACATTTTTCTCTTGGAGATGTCTTAGTGGGGCCGGGGGGGGTGAAGAAATCTTTCCATTCTCCGTTCGGTCCGGTTTCAACTGTGTCTGGGCAGGTTGAAGCGTAGTAATGCATGATTGGGTCAATCAAGATATGCCCTCTCAGATGTTATATCCTGCATTGTATTTTAACTTTATTTTATCAGGAAAAATGTGTGGTGTTTTAATTATAATGAAATATATATTGAATAATTAAAAAATATTTTTTTATTAGTAATTTATTTTCATTTTTTTAATCAATTACTAGAAATTTTAGGCGACCCCATATGAATTCCATACGATCCCACATGGGGCTCCGACCCCAAGGTTGAAAAACAGCGATATATTACATGTCATCCCCCCCACACACATTATGATGACTTAATGTAAATATATATATATTGTATAATATTCTACATAAGTCTCCTTGTCACTTCGTGTTGCTTCGATAAGGGTTAAAAAAAAGTCTTAGAATCTAGAGTGATGCTTACACACTGTCTGTTCCTCCCCTTGTCTGATATAGCATTTTTAAAGTTAGAGTATTTCTGATTAGAACTGATGTATATATACTGTGTGTGTGTGTATATATACTCTTACAAAAAAAGAAAAAAAAAATCCATACCACTTTAACCACATGGTTCTTCCTCCCAATACAAATTAAATTCAGGGTAAAATGTAAAATGGAACATATTGTGTACACTAACCATGTTACCCAGATATAGGCGTCAGAACTTCTTACCCACTGGCTAATCTCACCCCACTCTCCCCTACACAGTGTACACAGTGTACTGCCTGAGTGCACACTGACAAAAGAATCCAAATTGAGTCTTTGAATATCCAGGGAATACAGTAAATAATACACAATACAGGATAACGCTATTACAAAGAGCAGCTGAGCTAGCGGCTGTGTCCACATTGTACTGGAGATATTTCAAATGCTGCAGCTGAAGAGGGTTGTTATGACAACACGCTTGTTATTGAACACCGTGGAGAAAGGTCACAATGTGAACATTTCTGTGGAACAAGCACAGAGTGTTCATCTCCACTTAACTGTTGTGCTAAGTGTGATACACCTGGGCTAATACAACATGATGAGAGCATTAGCATGTGTCAGCTTCCTCGAACTGTGTTTTAGAGCATTTGAACTCTTCTCTCTAGGGATTTGATAGAAGGTATACAAAGAAGGTAGTTGGCTTAACAGACACAATCATTCTATTCTTATCCTTGGCTTTGTACAGGTGTTGAGTAGAGGTTTTTATTTCACGACTGATCAAGACCACAGCTGCAAGGACAGCAAATAAATGCCTGTGCATACTCTGATTTACTAGAAAAACCTATAGGAAATAAAATCAGAGGAAAAATGAACCTCATAATATGAAAATTCAGACCTTTTTCTGCAGCTCTCGCTTCTCAGTCCAAATCAAAACACTAAATATACAGATGTCCTAATGCTGTTTATACCACTATAATGACACTTTTCCATGCACCTGTGCTGATCCACATTGTAGAGAGTAAAGTAATTGGTAGGGTAAGGGTTTGTTTTCTTCTGCCTTCTGCGTTTGTTGGATAGCAACAGAATTCCTTCCACACCGCCAACAACAGTTTCAGCCCCGTAACACCCACTCATACTTGGGCCACAGTATGTGCTTGTGAATGCAACATCTGTGTGAAAGGTGTGAACGTATCCAGGGTGTGGTTTGTGAAAAAAAAACAGAGGGTGGTATGTTTTTCTTTTTTTTTTTTTTTTTGTCAGAGTGCAGGGGGGCAGGGGGGATATACATGGGGGTGCAGTCCATAACTAATGTAAGTAACGCTGGTGTGAAACGAAAGTGAAACTTGACATACTTTCAACGTTCCACTCCCGGGTTCTATTCCTCTATTATACATTGGATCTTGCAAGAAATTTTCACAACTTCTAACTTGTATTCACTGGACACTCACATTGCCCCCCCCCATGCCAGTGCATGGGGCCGTTTGCGAATTCTGAGACTGTCAACAGTTCGGATCAGGTGAACAATAGTACCAGTAATGTAGGATATACAGGGTGGGGAAGCAAAATTTACAATGAACATTTAGTTGTTTTTTCTCAGCAGGCACTACGTCAATTGTTTTGAAACCAAACATATATTGATGTCATAATCATACCTAACACTATTATCCATACATTTTCAGAAACTTTTGCCCATATGAGTAATCAGGAAAGCAAACGTCAAAGAGTGTGTGATTTGCTGAATGCACTCGTCACACCAAAGGAGATTTCAAAAATAGTTGGAGTGTCCATAAAGACTGTTTATAATGTAAAGAAGAGAATGACTATGAGCAAAACTATTACGAGAAAGTCTGGAAGATACTATTAAAGAAGAATGGGAGAAGTTGTCACCCCAATATTTGAGGAGCACTTCCGCAAGTTTCAGGAAGCGTGTGAAGGCAGTTATTGAGAAAGAAGGAGGACACATAGAATAAAAACATTTTCTATTATGTACATTTTCTTGTGGCAAATAAATTCTCATGACTTTCAATAAACTAATTGGTCATACACTGTCTTTCAATCCCTGCCTCAAAATATTGTAAATTTTGCTTCCCCACCCTGTAGTGTGTTCTTATATTGTAGTTTTTACTGACAAATGCAGTTGCTGTACTCCAATTTACCAGATTGGGATCAATAAGGTCTATCTATCTATCTATCTATCTATCTATCTATCTATCTATCTATCTATCTATCTATCTATCTATCTATCTGTCTGTCTGTCTGTCTGTCTGTCTGTCTGTCTGTCTATCTATCTATCTATCTATCTATCTATCTATCTATCTATCTATCTATCTATCTATCTATCTATCTATCTATCTATCTATCTATCTGTCTATCTATCTGTCTATCTATCCATCCATCCATCCATCCATCCATCCATCCATCTTATTATACAAATCATGTCTTTGTGTAATTGTTTGTAAAACTTAGTTCCAATAATGCCCTTGACTTCAACACTACATCACACTGAATTATACAGTGTAATGCAGCATCAATATTAAATATCTCTTTAGAGTATGGGTGTGAAACTCCTTGTCTCATCCCCTACAGCTGCTTCAGAGCAGCTCGGCTCTCCTCCTCAGTTTTGTGTTGTGTAAATCTGAGTCAAATGCAGTCTGACACATAGAGATTGTCAGATGCTTTAGACAGTGAGGGGCATGGACGAGCAATGTTATATGTGTTCCCCCGGCTGTCGGATGCACTTACTGCCGACTCACAGTCCATCTCGTGTCATCCCCATACTCCCCCGGTGCTGTTCTCTGCACACACAGCCCAGCTTCAGAGCTGTAAGTAAGCACACAGTAAATGGCCGGGCTGCTCGACAAATCTCAGGTGGCCCTCTGGAAATGAACTGAGTGGCCACCTGTCAGATGGACTCAGACTGGACCGGAGTACAGTACTGTTCACCACTTGTCCCTGGAAAACAGCCTTTTCTTCTCTGGTTAGTGCAGAAAGAAAACCTCGAAGCCATTGATTCAGATATTCAGCAAACTTTCTAAGATCATCAAAAACCTTAAAAGAACAGTTTCATTTCAGGATATACATTTGCACACTTTTTTAATAAGCTACACTAATAAAAGGGCACTACATTGGAATAAGCCTGCCCCAATAAAGGATTTATAAATGGTTTATAATTATCTTATATTTAAATATTAATAAGCCTTTGTTACACATTAGAAAAAAGGCAACAGACATCTGTGCTCGCCAAATTGTCAGCCTGGATTTCCCTTCACATTTACATTACATTACATTTACATTTATGCATTTGGCAGATGTTTTTTTCCAAAGCGACTTACAGGGGAAAAACCTAAATAAAAGAATAAAATACAAGAGTAGATTAAAGATTTAAACAGCTGTACAATTAAAAACAAGGCCATACAGAAGAATAAAAAGAGCAAAATGATAGACTAAAATACAAGAATAGATTAAAAAGACATACAAATATTATATATAAATATATATATAAATATTTAGGCATTTTAATTGACAGCTCCCTTTCTTTCTCTGCTCACATTCAGCAGCTTGTTAGAAAACTAAAACTAAAACTTGGCTTCTTCTTTCGAATTAAATCATGTGTGTCTTTGGAATCAAGAAGGAGACTGGTTTCAGCTACATTTCTGTCTGTGTTGGACTATGGTGACGTCTTGTACATGCATGCCTCCACCCATAGTTTACAGTCACTGGGCAGTGTGTATCATGGAGCTCTAAGGTTCATCACCAATTTTAAATCTCTTACCCATCATTGTCTGCTTTATGATCGTGTAGGACGGTCTTCCTTGTCGGCTCGCAGACTGAGTCATTGGCGTATTTTAATTTAGAAGTCTGTTCTAGGTCTGCTCCCATCCTACCTTCAGACCTACATCAGTCGGAGAACCACAGACGCTTATAATCTGCGTTCTCAGGATCTTTTCTTGTTGTCTGTTCCTAAAGTTAGAACTGAACAGGGGAAAAAGGCCTTCAGGTATGAGGCCCCATTCACCATGAACCACAAAAAGTGTCATACCCGCAGCCAGACGTTAGTCTGGTTTTGTCTGTCTTTTATGTTTTGTTTGTCATTTCCTGTTTTATTTTGTTAAGTTTCCCCTCATGTGTCTTGTCTGTCGTCTTTACTTCCTGTTCCCTGTTCTCCCTGACCTCTTATCTGATTACCTGTCTCCGCCCTGATTTGCTCCACCTGTGTCTAGTTGTCTTCCCTCCCTTTTGTGTATTTAAACCCTGTCTCTTCCCTTAGTCAGACGCCAGTTTGTAACTCTTGTAGTTCTAACCAGCATTTTGACCTCGTTTGTTCGTTTTGTCTGCCTGTTGTGACCCTTTTTGGATTCCTCGGTTTTTTGCCTTCTGCCTGCTCCCTGTCGGTTTTGTCTGCCTCATCTGGTTTCCTGGTTTCGATCTTCTCGCCCTGACTTTTTGGTACGTGAGTATTTGTCTAGCCCTTATGTCCTGTTGCCTGAGTGATAGCCTGCCTGTGCATGACCTGTTTCCGTCCCTGACCTCCCTTTGCTTTTCCCCAGTCGGGAAAAATACCCCAAACGCCGCGCGGGGAGACGGGCTGCTGCCCTCAAACCGGAGGACGAATCAGAGGAGGATTTCTCCTACCATTATCCTCAAGATTCTGTCACTATTATTACTCTTACACTTTTGTGTAACTAATAAACCTTTTGAACCTTATTTTTGTGTCCGAGTTCCTGCATTTGGATTCAGTGTTTGTACTAACGCCATCACAAAAAGACCTGAAACTGAAGGATCTGGTTTCGTTGGACACTTAAGTGGATGTTGTATGACTTAGAGAGGGAGATATCTAGCTGCAGATGTTTTGCCTGACGCACTTTTGTGTACATTTCATGAGCACTTTTTGCAAAGTTGACTTTGGAAGGTTTGACTTGTCTATGTGTTTTTTGTGTATTCGTTTTATGTATGGAAGTCTGTCTGTAACTATTTAATGTACTGCTGCCCGTCTTGGCCAGGGTACTCTTGAAAAAGAGATTCTTAATCTCAATGAGGTTTTCCTGGTTAAATAAAGGTAAAACAAACAAACAAACAAATAAATAAAACAGCTGTAGAATTAAAAACAGTGAAATAAAAATACCAAGTAAAACAACATTTATAGCTCATATCTTTTTACCTTGAAATCTAAAGGCAAATATGGTATAGTTATCATCTTTGTCTGTCTGTGTGTAGCCACTATAATTCACCAACCATCCAGCGTCTCATAAAACATGGTATGTATACTGACTACAGAAGCTAAAATCCGAAAGAAAAGCAGGAAAACTCAGAAATACACATCTTGCGTGTGCTGCTCTCTCATGTCATTTCATACCATTATGGAGAAAGTGAAACCACTTTTCCAAACTTCCGTGTAAAAACACAGCTGACAGAATCTAATCAGTGATTGGTAATTACATCTAGGCCTCCTACCTGTCTGAAAACACCTGTATTTACACAAAACCGAGGCGTCGCAGGATGGATTTTCTTCAGCCTGAAAACAAGGACTTGATGCCCTGTCCTCTCACATCAGTTGAATTACAATGTGCTGAAAGGTAATTATGGTATTTCAGCCCAGTGTTTCCAAAAAAACAAACAAAACTGTCAAATTCTGCAAGTTTAATGAATGAATTAACAAGAATACAAAGTTAACACTACATGCTATTAACCCATAAAGGCCCAAACATCCACCGTCGGCCAAAACCATCAACTGATATAACCTGTTTACTACATGTTGATCCATTAATCCTATCAATACATGTAAATAATTGGTGTAAAATGCAGTTTGTCATCTTTTCATGGTCATCAGATATGACCCATTTGGACGTTCAGGGGTTCCGTAGTTACCATGGAAACATCATCATCATCTACAACATTGATTCACCAGTAAAACCATGGAGTTGGATCAATGACAGTGGATGGACACACTTGGTTTATGTTCAGTTAATGACAGATTTTACTGAAAGTCACATTTTCTTCAATTTTCTGTGTTTCTTTCTTGTATTTTACTACAAACATGCTTAAACATACATAACACAAACAACTGGATCAGGGACTCACAACTTATATAGGAAAAATAATAAATAAATACAGGGTGGGGAAGCAAAATTTACAATATTTGAGGCAGGGATTGAAAGACAGTGTATGACCAATTAGTTTATTGAAAGTCATGAGAATTTATTTGCCACAAGAAAATGTACATAATAGAAAATGTTTTTATTCTATGTGTCCTCCTTCTTTCTCAATAACTGCCTTCACACGCTTCCTGAAACTTGCACAAGTGTTCCTCAAATATTGGGGTGACAACTTCTCCCATTCTTCTTTAATAGTATCTTCCAGACTTTCTCGTAATAGTTTTGCTCATAGTCATTCTCTTCTTTACATTATAAACAGTCTTTATGGACACTCCAACTATTTTTGAAATCTCCTTTGGTGTGACGAGTGCATTCAGCAAATCACACACTCTTTGACGTTTGCTTTCCTGATTACTCATATGGGCAAAAGTTTCTGAAAAGGTATGGATAATAGTGTTAGGTATGATTATGACATCAATATATGTTTGGTTTCAAAACAATTGACGTAGTGCCTGCTGAGAAAAAACAACGAAATGTTCATTGTAAATTTTGCTTCCCCACCCTGTACATAAATAGAAATGCACTCTCACACAGTGTAAATGTATATATATGTATAAGTTACACCTGCTTAAGCAAGTTAAGCAGATAGCATTTTTGAAGTTACAGAGCTAAGAAGAGGGTCCACTTTTTCCAATGTCCTTCTCCTTCATCCTTTTGTAGCCTCAGATCATAAGTGATCTGCTCCATATGATGTAACTGATTCACAATATTTATGAAGATATCCACAGTGTTTTTGAAGCCAGCATCTTGTGATAGCTTTCTTGCTGGCTGCCATAAAAATATTTAGTAAATAAGAATCATTCTTGTTTAAAGCCAAGGTATAGTGTGTTTCTGATATAATAACCCTCAACTTTAATTTGAGCTTCAATGAACACCTGCATGATCAGTAAATTGCATACAGGAAAATACCTGATTTTCACTTAAAAATGCAAAACACAGAGCATAATTTTAGAGTAAATGGTGATAAATCACTTTAAAAAGTAAAATATAGAGAAAAAAAGTATTTTGGAATTGTCACAAAAATAGCACTTTATGGGTTAAGATAAGGTAAGATAAGATAAGATAAGATAAGATAAGATAAGATAAGATAAGATAAGATAAGATAAGATAAGATGCTTTATTGATCTCCTTAGGGGTGAATTCAAATGTACAGCAGTATAATATACTTAACTGACAGCACTTCCTGTTATACTACTAGCTTTTCAGGAGAAAGATCACATTGTCTGTGACTGTGAAAACATTACAAAGGTCATGTGGGGAAACCCAACATGGATAATTCCTCTTATAATTCTTGACATGTCACTCTTTCTCCATTTCTCAGATAAACACTGGTTACTATTGAAGTCACTGGGCCTGAAACTGTATCTGGTGACTTTCACTCACTTCACTGTGTACTTCAGTGAACAAACCAGTTAACATGCATCGTCAAATTGTTAGCGTTTTCTCAAACAACTCAGATTAACATTTACCTTTGTCTTTATTTGGGAGAGTTTCAACAACAGGCGACTGCAACGGTGATTATCTTGTGCCAACTCCTGCCATTAGCCTTTGTTTTTTATTGAGACATAAATGAAATGTGACATTTTGTTATACTGTGTTATCATTTTGCATATACCTTCATTGCTGTAATCCTCTGACAACATGACATTCTGTGACCACAGCCACTTAACAAGTCACATTTCCAGACATCTTTTCATTTTCTTGCAAAAAGGTTATTGATTTTGAAGCAATTTTTCTGAAAATTGTTACTTTAATGAGCACTGTGTCTATTTATGTAGAATACACATGAATATCAATGACTGCATTGATATTCATGACACTTGGTGGGTGCATCTGGCTTAAGAAGTAACTAAATGATGTGTCAAAGCTGATTGTATCCATTATAGCAGATGTACCTTTGCAGGATTTACTTTTTTATGTTAGAAATTGTTCACTCTTCAGGGGTATAGTTTGAGCTGAGTTCTTCTGAAAGATTATGTAAATGTCTGGATAAACTGTGAGGTAAAAGTGTGCTGTGTGTTCACCGTTAGAGGGGATTATTTAAGGTCTTAAAGTTTAATCGTGTATTAATACTGTAAGTTAACATTTCTAGCACCAAGCACACTCTGTTCTTTTTCCTTTTTCTCTTCACATAACAGAAATCCTTGAAAGCAAACAGTAATAAAGCAGCGTATTTACTAGAAGTGAATTGAGTGGAATTTTGAGACTTCATCATTATAGTTGTAGGATAATATCTCAGCAACGTGTCAGTGTGACACAGAATTGTGAATATGGTGTGTGTTTGTGTGTCGCTGCTCTCAGCAGTTCATGTGTTCAGGCTGCTCTTGGCTCCGTGTTCCTGGAGCAGTGAGCTGCAGTCCACACAAAGATTTGGCTCTGCAGCGACAGACTGCAGTGGAGCAGGTGATTTATTCCACCTGTCAGCACAGCAGATGCTCCAGTAGGATGCTCCAGTGTTTTCAGCTCCAGCAGATGCCTCCTTTCATATATGGTGACTCAGAGACCGAAGCCAGAAGGCTCTCTGACAATTATATCCACTCCAATCAATACTGGCTCCCAACAGGAAGGAGCTGTGATGTGCTCCCTCCTTCTTTTGCATGTCTGATTGCACTTGAGATTGTTTTGAACACAGGGTTTAGCATATGTATTCAAATATGGCACGAACTGTATATGAGTTGTAATCAAACAGCAAAATAGGTGCTTCCAAGAGGTATGGGATATGACTATACAGTCGCGGGAAAAAATTATCAGACCATCAAAAGTCATCAAAAACAATGGTTATGCAATGAAGTAGTAACTCCTGTGTGTATCATGTGACTAAAACAGACAGCTATTGATGTAAGAACTGAAGTGATTTTGGTTATTATTTAAAAAAAAAAAAAAAAAACATAGAAAATGTCTAGATATCAGCTGTAAAATTAAACTCTTATGAGCTATTTTTGTTATTATCATTATATTTGTCCAGACAAATGTACCTTTAGTTGTACCAGGCATTAAAATGAACAAGAAACTGAAGAAAACAAGGCTGGTCTAATCATTTTTTCTGCGACTGTATATTATATGATGACAACAGTCACTGGCATTACAAATCTTTTCTCCCCAACAGACTGGGAAGGAGCGTGGAGAGGCCCTGCAGTCATTTCTGCATCAGTCTGAATCAGAATTGTTCAGATGCAGATCCTCCGTGGAGCGTATTATCCCATCCAAACTATAAAGGACAGGTTCAGGCTCCACAGATTTCTGCTGGTGTGCTGATCAAACGGGAATTTAACCCTATAACGCCGAATGTATCATATTTGATACATGAGTTTTGAAGCCCTCTACATGATCAGTGTGATATTTTTTGTCTCGAAAAACCCGATGTATACAATTTGATACATGCAATAGACGGTTAATCCACCGAGGGGGAGGAATTAATTCACCAGAGGCCTTTCCAGTGACACTACAATGTTGTCAGGATGCAGAACTGTACCAATTTTGAAAAGGAAATACCAATTTGTTAGACATGCTTGCATTATATTATGTTTTTGTTTGTTCAAAAACAATAATATTTGAGCATTGAGACCTGATGTATCAAATATGATACAAAAATCAAAATTGAAATTGATTTTTTTTTTTTTTTTTTTTTAAAGGGGTTTTTTTGGTTGTTCAAAAGGACCAATAAAGGCTCATGTTTCAAAGCACTGGAATTTTCTGTCAGTGATTTAATGGTTCAGGCTTTTAAGGGTTAAATTCATCACTTTGTTGCACTGTTCTGTGGTGAAGTCCTTGGATAGACATGGTTCATTCAGTTCCATCAGTACTGACCATAGAGCGTTCTCTTAGTCATGCTGTTTGTTTGGTGGGTTATGGGGCTGCACAGCTAAGGTTTAAGAGATTGGAGCAAAGCATTTTTTTGTGCTAAAACAGTGATATTAAACTGGAAACTTATGAAGCTATGGCAACATTGCAATACAAATATTTGGATCATCTTGGTTTAACTGACATTAATGATAAATACACAGCAGGTATGAATAAGGATGGAGTTAATAAGAGTATTTGTGCATTGCATGTTCACTGTTAATAAAGACATTGGGCGATAAATATATATATTTTTTAATATTTTATGGAGAAGAGGTGGGATTATATAAATTGCACTTCTTCCCACCCCTTTACGGGCATGTAATTGGAACTATTGTACTGTTCTTCTGTCTAAGATTGTCTTTATTGTTGATTTTTGCATTATTTATGTTTTATTTGTTTGCATATATGTTAAATTTCATTGCATGTTTGGAATAAATCACTAAAATCAAATCAAAGACGAAAGCTTAGCAGTGCTATGTGAGGATATTCAAGAGTTTGTAGATCAAGTATCATAACAAATGATGAGAATAGAATAGAATAGAATAGAATAGAATAGAATAGAATAGAATAGAATAGAATAGAATAGAATAGAATAGGTCTTTATTATCACTGCTATAGGAGCAATGAAATGTTTAGCAGCAAATACTTAAAGTGCAAAAACAAAGACTAAATAAAAATAGCACACACATTATACTGAAAATACATACTGGAAAATATTGACAAAGTACAAAACTAGCTGGCTACCCATAGCTGCCCGCATCAAATTCAAATCTTTAATCCTAGCCTACAAAATTCTCCGTGGGTCTGCTCCTGTCTACTTAGGTGCACTAATAAAAGCTTATGTCGCCCCACGACCACTCCGCTCGTCTGGGGAACGTAGTCTGGTGGTCCCCAGACCTTGTACAAGACAATCCAGGCTCTTTTCATGGGTCGTTCCACGTTGGTGGAACGCTCTACCAAGTGCTACAAGAACAGAGTCATCCCTGCCTATCTTCAAGAAGCTCCTGAAGACCCAGCTCTTCCGAGAGCACCTCCTGTCCTAGCACTTTCAAACATTCCATTTTAAATATTCTAATAAGGTTTTTCCCAGGACAACCACAGATTCTTTCACGATTATCTCTGGACCTGCTGCGGTGGTCCGGCCTCTTCCCTGCCCTCATCATCACCACTCACTTATCCTCAACCGCCTCCATGTGTCTCCCCCTACTCCCCCCTTCTCCCCCTCTCCCCCAGTCCCTATCTCTATCGCTCTCTCTTTTTCCCCTTCTCTACTCTCTCTCTTTAACCCCAACTGGTCAAGGCAGACGGCCATCCTCCAGGAGTCTGGGTCTGCTCGAGGTTTCTGCCTGTTAAAGGGAAGTTTTTCCTCGCCACTGTCACCAGTCACAAGTGTTTGCTCCTGGAGGATTCTGTTGGGTTTCTGTAAATTGGCTTAGAGTCTGGTTTTGACCAACTCTATATATAAAATGTCAAGAGATAACTTTCTTGTGATCTGGCGCTATATAAATAAAATTTGATTGATTGAGTGATTTAATTGGTTTTCCCCTGTAAGTCGCTTTGGAAAAAAGCGTCTGCCAAATGCGTAAACATAAACATAAACATAAAACTACAAAGAAATACTAAAACATACAAAAAGCTAACTCTATACTACAGATAGAAGAAATATATACAACATAAAAAGAAGTATTGCATTGCTCATTAGACTGAGGGCAGTGGTTATTCAGTATATTCCCTCCTGTGTTAGGTGTAGATGTATTATTGGTCTGTGTTTTACGTCATTTATGTTATTGTGATTCTTATATTATGTAATGTGGTGGTATCATTCTCTGTACTTTGTAGTTTGTAGTTGTAGCTGGCTGATGTTTAGTGTTCTTTTTGAATGTCTTGCTGTATATTTTGGTTAAAACGTAAATAAAAAATATAAAAAAAACTACATGCATTTACATCATGTGCGCAAATACCGCAAATATAAATAAGTTAATGCTGCAAAAAAAAAGCAAAAAAAAAGGATGTGAAGTAAGGTTGTTTCAGACACTGTACACGGATGAGGAGAAAACCAGAGAACAAAACAAAATGTACTAGACACACTCATTACAAGCTGCAGTTACAGCTCTTCTGTCTGGGATGAGTTCTGCTTCTCCTATAAACAGAACCACAACATACACGCAAACAAATATTTGACAAAAGACAGAAAAACAAACATTCATAGCGCAGGATAAATGGGTAATAGTCGGCAGAGTGCAAATGATACGGTTAGTTGACTTTGACCTGTTTAACCCGAAGGATTCCCATTTCAACACACAGTAATGATGCATTCAGGCTGGTTTTCTGCACGTCTTATCCTCAGCTTTACTCCGCTCTTGGTGCTGATGTGAGCTGCCAAATCAAGGCAGTGCACTGTAGGAGCACTAGCTGTTTTAGCTGAGTTCACTACCATGCAGTTAATACATGGATCATTTCCCCTCAAATCTGTGCGTAGGGAAGGCTGTCTGACACCACGTGCAGGGCAGAGCGAGGCAGATGGCTGAAAGTCTTGGTTTAAAGTTCAGGGGAGATGAAGCTGAATTATTCTTTCTCTACAGAGCTGCTGCCCTCTGACCAGAGCATGTTTATTGTGATCACAAATATAATCTTCTGGTGCATTCTATTGTTTCATGAGCTTTTATCTTCACATAGTACAGACTCTGTTTGACCCATTATTACATTTGGGCCTTATGACTGGAAACACAGATTTACACAATTTTCATAAACATGGCTTTATTGCAAAAAAAAAAGATATTAATTTCAGATTATATATTATGGATTATATGAATGAATGAATGTTTATTTCAGTTAAATACAAGATACAAAACACACACATATAAAAAAGACAACAAAACAAAACACCTACATATTAAAAAAGAAACAAACAAGCATAAAATTAACACATTTTGTAACTGAAAAAGGAAGAAGCTGAAGCCGGAGGCTTATTTCTGCTTCTCCTATTTACACCCTTAGTCCATGTCCACACCTTAAGTTGCAACAGAAAAATACTTAAACTTAAATTATACTACATTCAGTGTAATAAGTTATTTTGTAAACATATTACTCTCATAGCCCTTCATAATTTGACCAATTAAATTCTTTTTGAAACTCAACAGTGAGCTACACAATTTCACTTCATCCTTCAATTCGTTCCATAGCTTGACACCAATAACTGAAACACTGTGATATTTAACGTTTGTTCTTACTTTACACTTTTCAAACACAAACATCCCTCTTAAATTATAATGTCCTTTTCTTAACTTAAAGATTTTCTGAATACAAAAAGGAAGGTTTTTACTTTTAACGTGAAACATAAATTCCATTGTTTTTAAATATACAATGTCAAGAAATTTTAGCAAACCAGATTCTACAAAAAGTGGATTACTTGATTGGAGATAACCAGCTTTGTTTATGACTCTAATAGCTTTTTTTTGGAGTTTAATTATTGGGTCTAAATTAGTCTTATACACATTGCCCCATATTTCCACACAATATGACATATATGGCATTACAAGTGAACAATACAACATATGCAAACATTTTTTGCTTAACAAGTCTCGAGTTTTATAAAGAATCGCAACAGCTTTGGACATTTTGCGTTTGATATATTCTATTTGTGGTTTCCAACAGAGTTTATGGTCAATAATCACTCCCAAAAATTTTGTTTCATACACCCTTTCAATTTCAATTTCATTAATTTTCAGTTTTATATCATCACTTCCCCTAGCACCACCAAAAACCATAAATTTTGTTTTATCTTCATTAAGTGATAACTTATTTACATCAAACCATTTTTTTAACTTGCTCAATTCCTTTTCCACAATTTCTAATATTTGTTTCATATTTACTCCCGAATAAAGCAAATTAGTATCATCTGCAAATATTGTAAATTTTAACTTACTAGATGCCATAAAGATATCATTTAAATAAAGTATAAATAACTTGGGTCCCAGAACTGAACCTTGTGGGACCCCACATGTTACGTTTCTAAGTTGTGAATTTGTATTTCCAATTGATACATACTGAGACCTATTTTGTAAATAACTTTTTAACCAGTTTTGCGTCACACCTCTTATACCATACATTTCACATTTCCGGAGTAATATTGAGTGATCAATTGTGTCAAATGCTTTCCTTAAATCAATAAAAACACCAACAGTATGTTGTTTCTGATCCACCGCTGTTGCTATATTTTCTGCAAATTCCATTACTGCTAAAGATGTTGATCGGTTTTTCCTAAATCCATACTGATGATCATTTAATATCCTATATTTGTCTATGTAGTCATCTAACCTCTTTACAAACAGTTTCTCAAGAATTTTAGAAAACTGTGGTAACAGTGACACCGGTCTATAATTTGACACCATGTGCTTATCACCATTTTTATAAATCGGAATCACTTTAGCTATTTTCATATTTTCTGGAAAAGTACCTGTTTGAAATGATTTGTTACATATATACGTGAATGGTTGAAGGATACTGTTTATCACTTGTTTTATGAGTGACATATCAATGGAATTTCTATCAGTAGATTTTTTATTTTTAGATTTCCTGACCACTTCCAACACTTCACTTTCACAAACTCCACCAAGAAACATTGAATTATTGTTTTCAATAGCAAAATTAAAGGTTTTATCATCCTTTTCCCACTTGGTAATATCTTTTGCCAAATTAGGACCGACATTAACAAAAAAATCATTAAATATATTCACGATGTCCTCTGTATTTTCCACCACAGTGTCACCATTTTTAACAACATATGTAGCAAAATTCTTTTTATTACTTTTTTTAATCATATCATTTAACACTTTCCAAGTACCTTTAATATCATTTTTGTGTATTTCTAACAACTTATCATAATAGGCTTTTTTATGTGTTCTTATAATTGCTGTCAATCTATTTTTGTATCTTTTATATTTATTCTCTTTTTCTTTCGTTCTGTGCTTCAGGAATTCCCTATAAAGACTGTTTTTCTTCTTACAAGCCTTTTCCAATCCCTTAGTTAACCATGGTTTCTTATTCTTTTTAAGATCTTGTCTATATTCTTTCACAGGACAATGTCTATTGTACAATGTCAGAAATATGTCTAGGAAAGCATTATATGATTCATTAACATCATCTACATAAACTTCATGCCAGTCATAATTTATTAATTCCTCCTTTAAGGCCATAATTGCTTCTGGTGACTTTGTTCTTACCAAACAAGGTTTTTGCTTATAGTTGGTTAAAGATAATTTGTTGTTCATTTCCAGTTCTATAAAAACTGGCAAATGATCACTTATGTCAGTCAGAAATAGACCACTCGTTATTTCACCATCAATAATGTTTGTAAAAATATTATCAATCAATGTTGCGCTTTCCAAAGTGATTCTACTTGGTTTTGTAATTACAGGGTGAAAACTCAAACTAAACATAGTGTTTACAAATTCTGCTGTTTTTGCATGTTCATTCCATTTCAATAGATCAATGTTAAAGTCACCACAAACCAAAATCACCTTATCACATTTTTTTTCATATAAATTAGTAATCTCCTTATTGAATTTCTCAATACATGACCCTGGTGTCCTGTAAATACAACTAAGAAATATGTTTTTGTGTTTTTCCATCTTAATTTCAACCGTTACACATTCCATCAGATTGTCTATAGCAATTGTCAAATCACCATTTATCTTACATTTCAAATCATTTAACACAAATAGGGCCACGCCCCCTCCTCTTTTATTGGCTCTGTTTTTCCAAAACATCTCATATCCTTCTAACTCATCTAGTAACTCTTTCTCATCACTCAGCCAAGTCTCTGAAATTGCTATTACACTAAATTTATGCTGTAATTTTTGCAAATAATCTTTAATTTTATCAAGATTGCTATATAGACTCCTGCTATTAAAGTGAATCACCGAAAAACCCTTAATTTTAGACTTATACTTGTCTTCTGAATAATATTCACATGTTGTTTTAATGCTGTGGTAGAAGTGGGTCTCTGGGTCAATATCATTCTCTAAGACATAGGGTTTGTGATCTTGAAAGTCAAAAGACTTAAATTCAGTGTATTCACACATTCTCATATTTCAGTCCTCAACAGAATCTGTCCTCATAGCTCCATCACAACAAAATCTGATATGACATATCTCCACTGGTCCACCTCTGTACTTTGTTCTTCATCTTCATTTATACTGATCAAGCTCAGTTATGTCTCTAATAACAATAACTTTGGCCCGTTCAGGAGTACCATTCAGTCTTATCATTACCTTACAGTTTCTTACCCATGTGTCTTGGATTTTTTTTTCCTTTTTCAAGATTCTTGCTTGTCTTGCAATTGCAGCATTTCTCTTTGTTAAATTTTCGTTTATGTACACCCCTGTGCCCTTAAGTTTTTTTGCATGCTTGAGCACTTCAATCTTCTGTTTTCTGCTCACCAAACGAATAATAATGTTTGGCCTCTTGCTCTGTTTTTGGGGTAAGGTGTGACAGACAGCTATATCTTTACGGTGTAAAGGAATGTCTTTGCTGTTTAAAAACTTAATAACTTGTTCCTCCAGAGAGTGTAATTCAGTGTTTGATGCATCCTCACCGTTCTTGTCACCGGCTGTGATGCTTGCATAAGTGCGATGGTTAGTCTTTAGTCCTGTTATCATTAGCTCATCCATCCTTATGCTCTGCTCCAGATCTTCAACTCTTCTTTCCAGTTCGTCTATTTTCTTGTCTTTTTCCCTAATCACCGCCTTCAATTTCCGCATTTCCTCAATTAAATCCAGTAGTCCCGTCTGTTGTTTTGCCACCTTGCTTAGCTCCTCAGACATAAAGTTCAAAGACTTCTTCACTTCTTCCATGTCTTCTGCAAGCTTTTTCGTTGCCATGTCTCCTGCCTTAGCTTGGCTCCTGGCCTAGCCTGGTAGCTTACCGCTGGTAGTGGTGGCTCCTGGCCCGGTAGCTAGCCGCTGGTGGTGGTGGCTCCTGGCCTGTTAGCTGGCCTCTGGTGGTGGTGGCTCCTGGCCCGTTAGCTAGCCGCTGGTAGTGGTGGCTCCTGGCCTGGTAGCTTACCGCTGGTGGTGGTGGCTCCTGGCCTGGTAGCTGGCCTCTGGTGGTGGTGGCTCCTGGCCTGGTAGCTGGCCTCTGGTGGTGGTGGCTCCTGGCCTGGTAGCTGGCCTCTGGTGGTGGTGGCTCCTGGCCTGGTAGCTGGCCTCTGGTGGTGGTGGCTCCTGGCCCGTTAGCTAGCCGCTGGTGGTGATGGCTCCTGGCCTGGTAGCTTACCGCTGGTGGTAATGGCTCCTGGCCTGGTAGCTGGCCTCTGGTGGTGGTGGCTCCTGGCCCGTTAGCTAGCCGCTGGTGGTGGTGGCTCCTGGCCTGGTAGCTTACCGCTGGTGGTGGTGGCTCCTGGCCTGGTAGCTTACCGCTGGTGGTGGTGGCTCCTGGCCTGGTAGCTTACCGCTGGTGGTGGTAGCTCCTGGCCTGGTAGCTAGCCGCTGGTGGTGGTGGCTCCTGGCCTGGTAGCTTACCGCTGGTGGTGGTGGCTCCTGGCTCAGCAGCTGGCCGCTGGTGGTGTCTCCTGCCTTAGCTAGATCTGACAGTTCTGACTTAGCTAGATCTGACAGTTATAGATTATAGATAGTAGATTAAAGATTACAGATCACAGATTAAAGATATGCCATATATTATAGACTGCACATCATATATTATAGATTATACACTCTACATCAGAGGTGTCAAACATGCGGCCCGGGGGCCAAATCCGGCCCGCCAAAGGGTAAAATCTAGCCTGCGGGATGGATTTGTGAAATGCAAAAATTACACTAAAAATATTAACAATCAACGGTGTCAAAATCATTTTAATTCAAATTCCACAAACAAACACATACAGTCCAATTAGATTTCAAGTGGGTCAGAACCAGTAAAATATTATCATAATAACTTATAAATAATGACAACCCCAAATTCTTTCTTTGTTTCTTTGGTATAAAAAAGTAAAATTACATGAAAATGTTTACATTACCAAACTATACGTTTACAAAAAGCGTGAATAACCTGAACAAATATGAACAAACGGAAATGTCTTAAGAAAAGTAAATGCAATTTTATCAATATTCTGCCTGTTACTAAATCTTTTGTGCGACTGTAACGCACATGTGTAAATGATAAACTGATAAAATGAGACATAATATTGTTAAAATTGCACTTGTTTTTCTTAAGACAATTCAAGTTGTTCATGTTATTCAGATTTGTAAGGAAACTTTGTAGATGTAAACCTGATCATAATATAACTTTACTTTTTCACTGTTATTGTTTTACTGGTTCGGCCCACTGGAGATCAAATTGGGCTGAATATGACCCCTGAACTAAAATGAGTTTGACACCCCTGCTCTACATTATGTATTATAGATTTTAGATTATACTTCATAGATTATATATCACATGTGATGGCAATTCAAATGATAATTTTACAATAAATAAATTTGCAGTATCAAACTGTGAAAATATGTAAATAGAAGGAATACACACCAGAAAGTTATGGTATTGAGGGGTATCATCATAACTGTCTCTCTCCACTGACATCTCTGCTGCCTCAACTTGAACATATTTTGGTATATTTTTATCTCTGTCAATACTTTTTCACCTTCCTCTTAAAGAACATGATGAACATGATGATGATGACGAAGGGAACAGCCAGTGGTGTTGGTGACACATATATGTGATGAGAGATGCAGTCCATTGAGCTGTTTCATACTAAACTGGATTTAATGCTTTACTATCAAACTGTAATTTTCTTGACATGTAAAATTATGTTTTAAATAGACGAATCACCACCACCACCATCTGAACCTGCTTTATCCTCACTAGAGTCTAGGGCAGTGGTTCCCAACCTTTTTAGACTCATGACCCCATTTTAACATCACAAATTTCTGGCGACCCCAGACATTCAAAATGGAGACTTTTTTTTTTTTTTTTTGCTAAAATTAATTTGTTTTTGATCATGTAACAGTTTGCTATACTACGCTGCAAATAAACATTAATTTTAGATGACATTTAGTCTATGTAATTATAATTAATATAATGTGTATTGTTATGGACGGAGGCAGAAAAACCAGGTGTAGATTACTGCACAAAGGGAGAATTTTATTTTCCTTGGTCAGGATATGTACAGTCAGTCCAGCTTGGATTTACAAGGCTGACACAAGGCTAATACTGAATAAACAATAACTCAAAATATGAATTATGACAGAGCTGCAGCATCTGAAACTGACCACAATGAACATTTGAAAGATAACAGTACCACAGTGCTTCAGTTTCAGCTTCAGAGTTTGTCATGTCTTTTATGGATTCTGATTGTCTCTGTCAACTCACCATATATTTTTTATTAGTAAGTTTTTTTGGGATGTTTTAAAATCAATTACTACAAATTTCAGGTGACCCCATTGGAATTCCAGGCGACCCCACTTGGGGTGCCGACCCTAAGGTTGAAAAACACTGGTCTAGGGGCTCACTGGAGCCTATCCCAGCTACTTATGGGCAAAGGCAGGTTACACCCTAGACAAGTCGCCAGTTTATTGTAGGGCTGACATATAGAGACAAACAAACAATCACTCTCACATTCACACCTATGAGCAATTTAGATTAACCAGTGAACCTATCAGTGCATTAAATAGACAAATATATGTGTAAATGGTGGCACAGTTCAAATGGGATCTAAAAATGAAGTTGGACAACTGACTACTGCTCATCTTTTTTTAAGGGTAGGGCCTGTGGGTTCATTAGAGGAGGCAACTCAAGGTCAAGATCGCCGTGACTACATAAAACATGTTTTTGGCCTCAACTCAATATTTCAGATTATGATACATGGACATTCATCTGATTGAATTTACAGCTCTACTTGTACCTAACCAAACCTTAGCCGTGACTTCATCACAGCTTCAATTAAACAGTTACATAGCATCATTAAAACTGTATCCATGCAATGTATCATCTATGTGCAGAGAGGATTGTGCACAAGTGTTAGTCCAACACTAGTTCTGTTTGTTTGACCACACATATTCATTTCTTAGTTTCTGTGAAGTTTGTACAGGAGTAAAAGTAAAAGTTTCAGGGGGAAAAAAATTGCTTCTATAAACTTGTGTGTGTGCAATGCTGGATATTTTGGTAGCGATCTGATACCAAGTAAATACAGGGCCAGAATCGCCAATATCGATACTGATACGTTTCAATAATTAAGGTGGATGCATAACTGAATTGCTAAATCTCAATTAATTTTTATGACCTGTAAGTGTTTTCTGATGTTTCCTTTTTTATTATTAAATAGTTAAAACCCAGGACAGAATTAGGACAAAATTTATAAGTAAATAGAAAATACTTTATTATCAAATTAATTTTTTTTAGAAACAATAGAACAGTAACAAAACAATTTTTCCCCATACGTTGTCATGTCTGGAATTTTTTTCTGAAACTAATAAAGTGCACAAAATGATCATCGGAAAAATAATTTAAAACAAATATTTTTTTCAGATAGTGTTCAGAAAACTACAATACAAAAATTAAATCTAAATGACCTTATAGCCTTTTTACAAATTATTCAGTTGCTGTTTTCTCATTTTCAGCCTGAAAATATAACCACATGACGTTCCTCTTCCATGTCATTTTTCTGCTCCATGTCTCAGTCTGTGCATGTGTTGTGCATGTGCTGGTGGGCGGGCACACCTGAGCCAGCGGTTTGCTTGTTTGCTTTGTGCTGCTGAGTCACAGGATGGCACAACATCGAAACACAAGAGGGGGGAGGGGAAACAAAGTGTGCCTGCTCCGTACTAAGACAGAAGCGGTGTGTTCGACAACCTGGCTGTCACCTCTTTGATGAAACTGCAGCAATGTGTACAAGAGAAAAACTGAAAGTAAAGTATCGATCTCAACACGCTAGTCTCAATCTGATACCAATACTGTATTGATATCAATACTATTGATATTTGGATCAATCTGCCCACCATTACTATAAAGCAAGGTGGCTGTATTTTGTGTGACCTCCCTTTTACACTTCATGTCTAACCCGTCTGTTCAAAAAATATGAGATTTATTGCTTCACCAGTTTTCATTCAACACACGTCAGATGTTTCTAACCGTTCGTGCTGTTTCTTGTCATGGGGTCAGGGGTCAAACTAAAAATAATGATTTAACCTTTTAAACACATTTAGTTCAGTTGTTGTGTGTCTTTTAAGGCTGTGTATTTTCTTGTTACATCTGAAGAAACACAAATGAGAAATGAATATGCATGCTCAGTTCAACCCTGTAAAAACAACAAAGCTAGAGGTGACTTTTGCACAGTAGTGAACATGGAATATTTGGGAGTGATTGGCGATATACCTATTCTGCCATTTAGGTATGAGGATGTATTGGAAAAAGCCTGTACTATAAGTAATTGCACGTGTCTTCGTAAGTGACATTAATGTGGAAATCAGTGTTCAAGGCATCAGGCCAAACAATACAATACAATGGAACGGAAGACCCAAATTCAATCAACACCTTATCATCATTGAAGCTGCAGTACAAAACAGAACAAAGGCATGTTTTACAAATGGCCCCGGGATAGCTTTTCTATTGTACGCCTGGATATCTTCTCCTCCCCTGCCATTTACACGACAGCTCACATTCCTCTTACGCCAAAACTCCAGGCCAGAGCGAAGGGGAACTCAACTGGCCTGTGCACCTGAAATGACAGATGGTATCATTGTAGAAAGCCATATATCTCGCACCACTGATCAATACATGTAATAAGAGCGATAACACCTCCTCATTTTCCCCTTGCTGCTTTGCCCCATGCTAAGAGCTGCCTCTGATCAATGGTTCTTCAGCATACAACACTATGTAATGGTCTTCATCCTTCTGGACAGGGCTATTGTTGCTCTCAGTAGAGCTGGAACGGAGTAAAACTAAGTTTACGATGTACCTGGATGAATGGGTTTTAAAGATAAGCACTTCTTCACTCTGGTCTTTGCGGGGAGAAAAAAAAAAGGGAAAAGGCTGTGGCTGTCTGTGTGATTGAGTGACAGCTGGTATTGACCCGATGATGGCTGAAAACCCCGAGGCCTGAAATGTAGCCACACTGGAACCTCAAACAGGCAATAAGTGAAGTGAACTGTGGAGACAATTAAAATGTATACAGGCCGTTTCACAGTATATACTTGTCCTGGAGTAGTTGGATGGAATAACGTCAAAATCCAGAACCCACTGAGACATTTCCATTTTTATTTGCTTTTGTGTTTTGCCCTATAAAGTTATCATTTCTCTACAGCATGATGAGGTTCTGGCATTCCACGCATCAACACAGCCTCAGATAATTATTTATTTCACTCACAGAGATGTGCAGACATTAATAGGGACTAGGGATGTAACGATTACCAGTATAATGATAAACCACAGTAAAATTGCAGACGGTTAGTATTACCGTTTAAATTGTAATTATCATGATAACCGTGTTTGATTACTGCACTTTTAGGGGAAAAAATCCGATGTAAAGATATGGTTTCATGTCAAATACTTGAGAATAGTTTTAATTTATTTCAATCTTAATTTATAGACCTAATATTTAGAACCAATATTCACTTTTAAAGTCTTTGAATAGGTTCGTTAAGCATCTTTGTGTTATTTATGCAATAAATTAAATACATTTTTCAAATCGGATTTTATATTTTTTTGTGTTTTCCGTCCTTTTGTGTTGATATAGTAGGTTAAAGTGAAAAAATAATTGGCAGATGAGATAGATGAAGTTGTGCTGAAAAAAAGATACCAAACATGGGTATAGTAAACATTTATTTATATAGTATATAAAGGCAAAATCAAAAGTACTGAAAAACAGACAAAATAGGCTCAGACCACTAAGGGTTAATATTTGAATGTTTCTGTCAACAGAAAGTGCATTATGGCTATTATTTTATTTGTTTTTTGTTTTTGTTTTTTTTTGTTTTTTTACAAAATACAACTTGGTTAAATTATTTCAGTGTGTGTATTAGTACTTTTTGAACATTTTGAGCACAATTTCAACAATACCGCAATAATAATGATAACCGTGATAATTTTGGTCACAATAACCATGATATGAAATTTTCATATCATTACATCCCTAATAGGGACTATTAGCCCATAACGCAAAAATGAAAGGGGGAGGAGTATGTATTAATATCATCCTGAGGAAAGTATAGGTTTTGGCTTTTTTCATTTAAAAAATTGCCGTAATTGGAAGCAGCATGTTGCACTGGACAGCATTTTTTTTTACCCATAAAGACCCAATGTTACTTTTGTAATAGTTCCCAAATATTTTTTGTCTATACTTAACGTTTCTTAAGTGATTTATCACCATTGATTGTAATGTTATCCTCCTTATTTTGCCTTTTTTTTTTCAGTGTAAATTGTGTATTTTCCTATATCTAATTTACTGATCATGTAGATGTTGTTTTAAGATCAGATTAACAAGTTTATCAAGTTCTACTAGATCAAAAAGAGAGAAAACTCAAGAAAAAGTGACTTTTTCAACAAAGATATCAACAGCTGAACACAAAAATAAGTGTGTCAATCCACTGTCACTGATCCAGCTCCATGAGTTTTACTGATGAATCAGTGTTGTGGAAGATGATGTTGTTTCCACGTTCACTATGGATCCTCTGAACGTCCAAATGGGTCATATCTGATGACTATGAAAAGACGACAAACTGCATACTACCAAAATTATTTACATGTATCAATAGAACTGGTGGATCAACAGGTATTAAACATTTTATATCAGTAGGTGGTTTTCGTTTACAGTGGAGGTTTGGGTCTTTATGGGTTAAACAAAGCTTTAAAGCTCAATGCATTACTAGGTCTCAGGAGGATATGGCACTACAAACCATAATAGTAGGAAGAATAAGAAGTCACATTTCTTTAGATTAATCCTAAAAATGACATGAAAGTCCTCTGTTTAGATTTATTTTTCTGGCGAGCAAATCCTTAAAAGGCATCTTGAAATGCTTTAATGATTAATATTTCTTGTAGAGAAAACAAACAGTTTTGTCATTATATACAGCTTTGTCCAAAAAGAAAGATTGGGTTTAACTATGCAAATAGGTCAGATCTTTCCATTAGATAATTACTGCAGTGATGCTCCATGTTCTTTAACTGATGCAGTGAGTAGCTGGAGTTCTTAAACAACCATCAGTTTGTAGAGAGAATAAAGACTGGACTGTGTTTCAATAGAAAAAAGGTCATGTGTCTGATGAGTCCAGATCGACCTTGATCCAGAGTGATGAAGAGAGA
Organism: Sphaeramia orbicularis; assembly: GCF_902148855.1. Taxonomy (NCBI): domain Eukaryota; kingdom Metazoa; phylum Chordata; class Actinopteri; order Kurtiformes; family Apogonidae; genus Sphaeramia; species Sphaeramia orbicularis. Next base: position 60,741,750 of record NC_043968.1, read on the forward strand.
CAAATGACATGATTACCCATCATGCCAAGTGCCTAAAGTACAGCCTGTGGGGGGCAGTGATGTGATCTGGGGTTGGTTCAGTTGGTCAGGTTTATTATACTATATGTCCATAAAATGAGGTCAGTTGAACCTGAATGACCAGGTCTTAACTGTTCCCTAACAATACAGACATATTTCAACATGTCAGTACTAGGATTCATAAGGATCAAATTGTTAAAGAGTGGTTTAAGGAGCATTGGGCATCATTTTCACACATGGATTGGACACCACAGAGTCCAGACCAGAACCACTTTGAGAATCTTTGGATATGATGGTGAAGAGCTCACACAGTGGTCAGACTGTCCTTCATTTTTGCAAGATTTTGGTGAAAACATTAAGGCAATTCAACAAAAATAAATGTTGCAATATTTATTCTGACACTGTATAAACATTTTATGGCATAAATGATGGAATGATGCATGTGTCCTATAGTCAAATCTAAAGACAGTTCAACAAATACTGTATCTGTGACTTTGAATAAACCGTCTGTTAAATAGTTGTTTGTAAACTGTGTCCTAGTGCCTCAAATCAACAAATCAGCATTCCTGTAGGATAATACATAACATACCATAATTTGATTACAATTACAATATACAGGGTGTATCAAAAAAAAAAAAAACATTTACATTTTGAAAAATTACCCCAAGTTCCGCATTTGATAATTTTTGGAATTTTCTTTTATGGACATCGGTAGGTAGGGGATTGGTGGATATTTGTCCAAATTTACAGACCCAGGTTTTCATGCATGAGTGAGCAGGGGCAAATTGCGCAATCCAAGTTAAAACTGGTTTGTGGAAAGTACCAGTGGGATTTAAATCCAATCAAAGGTCATGCAAGGAGACAATGGGCATCCATCTTGTTTTCCATAAAATTGCCAGGTTACAGCATTAACACTTTGGCCACCATGTCAATTTCATTTCTTTACCCATGGCAGCTGTTCTTGCCTTTCAATGTTAATTCAACTTGTTTAGGCCTTAGGGTTAGGGTCAGGGTTAGGGTTAAGGTTAACCCTGACCCTAACCCTAACCCTAAGGCCTAAACAAGTTGAATTAGGATTAACCCTGACCCTAACTTGGCCTGTCCTCAGTGACATTTTCAAGCCTAAACAAGTTGAATTACCTTTGAAAGGCAGGAACAGCTGTCATGGGTAAAGAAATGAAATTAACATGGCGACCAAAATGCTAATGCTGTAACCTGGCAATTTTATGGAAAACAAGATGGACGCCTATTGCCCCCCCCCCATGACCTTTGATTGGATTTAAAACCCATCACTACTTCGCACAAACCACTTTTAACTTAGATTGTGCAATTTGCCCCTGCTCACTCCTGCAAGAAAACCTGGGTCTGTAAATTTGGACAAATATCCACCAATCCCCTACCTACCGACGTCCATAAAAGAAAATTCCAAAAATTATCAAATGCAGAACTGGGGGTAATTTTTCAAAATGTATAGTTTTTTTATACAGCCTGTAGTAATATATTGTAAAATAATATGTAGCATCAATTATGCATTACTTTATCGATGATACATTTGATAAATTGCTCACATTGTCAAATAGATGTTTGTTGTAAAACACTATTGCTCTAGCTTAAGAGTAAAAAATTGCATTAAAAAACATTAAGACTTCGCATACCGTTGTATTTTGCTCATAAACAACCATTTTTCACAATATCATGATATAACATATTCAGGTTTTGAGCATCTGCACAGTGAAATTCCTCCACTCCATCCAATCATCACATTTTGCACATTAATGTTGCAATGTGAACAGAGCCAGTGATCAATAGGAGTGGATGGCCAGGCCATCTTCTTCATGGATTATCACCCCAGGAGCATGCATTCCATGAGGCCAATCGTTTGTCAGAGCTCTTACTCAAGAAGAAAAGACCATTTTTTATTCAGTGCTAAGCTGAAGGTCATGCAGTATAGAAGTGTCTCTGTGGTAACCTACAGCAACCTTCAGTGAAACTGTTTTCTCACATGAATACAGAAAGTATAAAGCACAGAAAAATGTTTTCGAAGTCGAGAGTTTACATACTGCCAGTCATGTGGATGAATCTTTTTCACTGAATGGCTTTGTTCTGAAGGTCATAAGATGAAAAAAGAAAGAAACATCCTCTCTTTAGTACAAGAAATCCAACACACCTTAAATTCAACACAAACTGCATGCCAAACATTTCATGCATTTATTGTAAAAAATGTTCTACTGTGTATGAATGAAACTGAAGGAATAATGGAATTGTAACCTCTACCTGAGCGACACTGCCTCTTTACAGACGTCACAAATCCTGCAGTATTATATGTTCCATGTCTGAAAAGAAACTATTTTAGTACTTGCTCCCATGTCAGAAAAACAGAAAAATGTCTGAATTACAACATTTTTTTTTAACTTTTTCTCATGTAAAACTAAAAGTGGAAAGGTTCAGGCTTTGAAACACACTAAAAGTATACACAAAACAATTACTAGTCATTTCTACAGGCTGTGTGTTTGTGGTTTACTAAAGCAAACTGAACCTCACCTAAAACCAACGAACTGAAAGTAATGACCATTAAGGTCACTCCAATGTCAGCAGAAGTTCAAACATTACAACACCTTTTCTCCACAATAAAGTCTCCATTTCACACCCACTCTGTCTGTCTCACTCCACTTTTATTTTGTTTTGTCTTTACCTTCCTCTTGTCCAGATAATGTCATTTTCATTATGTCCTTTATATGACTTTCATATTGTTTCTTTTACACCGTGTCTGTCTTATTACATCTTGTCTTGTGTTTTGTCCGGTAAACATCTTTCAAGTTATTTTCATCTTGTGTCTTTTATGTCATTTTACATGTCCTTAAGCTGTTTTTGTTCTATTTCTTTCGTTGAATGGGATATGCAGCGATATTGCACCAAGGAATTGTCTTTTTTTTTTTTTTTTTTGGCATCATTGTCCCATCCATTTTGGTGGAAATCACTGATGACATAGGGAAGGCGTGCAATAATGCAAAGTAAAAAAATTCAATAATTCCCTCAAAATATATTTGAAAACATAAAGACCCAAACATTCACTGGCAACAAAAAACACCTACTGATGTAAAATGTTTAATTACTGTTGATCCACTAATCCTATCAATACATAATTGGTGTAAAATACTGTTTGTCATCTTTTCATGGTCATCAGATACGACCCATTTGGACATTCAGAGGCTCCATTATGAACATGGAAACACCGTCATCTTCTACAACATTGATTCATCAGTAAAACTATGGAGTTGGATCAATGACAGTGGATGGACACTTTGGGTTTATGTTCAGTTAATGATATATTTAGTTAAAAACAACTCAGCTTTTCTTCAGTTTTCTCTGTTTTGATATAATAACTTGAATTCACATTTTTGACATTACATTACATTTTAATTAAATATAGGAAATTAAACATTGGAAAATACATGATTTAGAGTGAAAAATGCGAAACATAGAGGATAATATAATAATAAATGGTGATAAATCACTTCAGAAAGGTCATTTGGGAACTGTCACAAATGTAGCACTGGGTCTTTATTGGTTAAAATATATGGATAAGAAAGATGTTGAAATAAAGATACTTGTATATATACTAAGTAAAGTATAAATATATTAATCTGAACATAGACAAGACGAACATAAATGATCTATTCTGTCACAAATAAAAAATACCAATGAAACTGGTGAGAGATGACATACATACAAGTTTATCTAAATTAGTGATATTTTACTATAAAGTGGGTTTTGCAAAATCCTCTGCATCCCTATTTCCTGGATCTATAATACTTTGTTACAAAGCTTCAATGCATGATGCTCTCTGCCCCAACATGTCACATGTGCACAGTCAATTGAGCACTTTAAATCTCTTTTAAAGACACACCTATTTGCATTGGCTTTTAATACAAGTGTGAGACTTTTACTTGTTTAATTCTTCTGGTTGTGTTTTTAGATGTCATTTATCTTGTTACTGTGTATCTGTTTTTTATCTTTTTTAGTTCATCTTGTATCTATTCTTATTTTCACTAGTTTTTAACATATGCGACAAAAAAGAAACAAGACTTTTCTCATAAACATTTTATCGCAAAGTCCACAGAGAAATGACTCATTGTCCCCCTCAAAGTAATCCCCCCCCTGAGTTAATGCACTTCTGCAATCGCTTCTGCCACCCAGTGAAGCACTTGGGAAAGTCCTCCTCCTTGATGTCCTTCAGCTCCCTCATCACTGTGGTCTTGATCTCTTCAGCAGAGACAAAATGAGCTCCTTCGTGCACATTCTTCAGCCTTGGGAAAAGCCACAAAGTGCAAGATCTGGAGAATTAGGAGGGTGGTCGAAAGCTGTTATCTGCTGGTGTGTGCGGGCACATTGTCATGGTGGAGCAACCATAACTTGTCCCTCCAGAGAGCCCGCCTGCTGCGCCAAACCGGGCATGGAGGTAATGGAGAACCTCCTGGTAGAAGTGCTGATTACCTGTTTGACCCTCAGGCATAAACTCATGATGGATCACTCCCCTGACTCGGGGTCATCGTCCACCTCCTCGCGGCCTCTCTTAAAGCGCTTGTGCCACTTGAAGACTCACAGCCGCAACATTGCGCCTTCTCCGTAAGCCTCACAGAGAAGTTTGAGACACTCTGTTGGGCTCCTCCCCAACTTAAAGGTGGGGTGCGAGATGTTTTCCTGGAGCATTTTTTAATATATTGCTTGAAATCCCATTCACACCCAGATTACAACCAATTAATGAAATGCTCTAACACAAAAATTTAAAAAAAAAAAAATCACCTGTGGAATGGACAGGACTGAAAAAACACCATCCGAGTGATATAAAACTATGTGATACATGCTGAGACAAAAGATGGAGTCACTGGATTCTGGAATCAGAGGATTTTACTTGCAAGGAGTCAATTACATACAGCGAGATGCAGCAGTTGACTGACTAACACCAGAAAGTGTAAGATCTTATAAAAGAACATGAATATTACAACCGTTAGTCCAAGTGTCCAAACATAATGACGTTGATCACCATTGGCTTAGGTATCCAAAACACAGTAATGCATGGGTTCAGTGACTGCATTTGTGCTCTTCTCCCACCTACACTATGGCCTGATCTCCCCAAGGGCAACAGGCCGCTCTGGCCCCGAAGTGGCCCCACGAGACAGAAAACATGCAGATAGAGAAGAAATGGTAGACATATCCTGGGTGCTTTCTCATAGGATATGTCATCATGACCCATCCATGACTTGTGCTCTGGACACCTGGTATTTACAGAGGATAGTCTAATATCATATTTCTAACACCATTCATTTTAAGCGCCCAATCAAAATGATTGAACAGTGATATGTCTATCAAACTCAATTGCCATTTGTCCCTCCCCCCTCTGCAAGTACCCCTCTTCGTGCATGAATCATGAATTCTCAGAGGCTTGGAGCACTTGTACAGGAAATGAAGCCAGAGCCAGAGCTTGGCTATATTAGCTTTATTAGGATGGAAAGTTCACCGGCAAACTGTTTTGTCACTAACATGAATCACTAGGAAAGGTAACATTAGTCAGATAGGTATGAACTGGGGCTGTTCTGTAAGAGCGGGGGTGTTGGAGGAGACTGAATGAGGTATGCACAGATCTGGGGGCAGCCGGAGCCAGGCAAATTGTTGCTGTGCAGCATTCGTGAACCCTCGAAAACAAGCATTGCACATGCCAGTACTCTGGAGGCGTGGCTTCAGGGGGATGTCTGAAGAAAGGGGTTTGGACTTTTGAATTGTGTATTTTCAAAATGTAGCTTGCTCGAACCCTTTTTCAGAGATCTCATACCGCACCTTTAACAAGGAAGTTCAAATTACTTCTTTACTCCATATTTGTTATCACTGCTACACAGTATGACAAGGCCTAACAGCACTATGTTAAACAAATGCCATGTTAAAGAGAAGAACGGAGTGAGATAAGTGAACAATATTATAGCAGTCTATAGGTAAGAAGTTGCGCAACACAATGAAATAAGCGGTTAGCCAATAGGCATTGAGTCATGAGCATGGCTGCCACAGCCTTGTTTCTTTTTTTTGTCACACCTCGTATCTTGCATCTGAATCTGCAGACAGCCCTTTGGGCACAGTGTGCTGTTTTAAATGTGCTATATAAATAAACTTGACCTTGACCTTATGACTTTAAAGGGGGATTCTGTAATTACCCTTCAGCATATTGTCATTTGTGTGATCTCAGAGGAAACCAGACTTCTTCACCCCCCCTTGACTCTGTTTACAGGCTGCAGAAAATCTATACAATTCTGTAAGATTCTTTTGACAGAGGAGAACTGCTTTTTTTTGTCTTGTATTCCTTTGCCCTGCAGCTTTAATACTGAAGACTGGAGCTGCTGAAACAGAACAAATGTTTTTTTTATAACCACATTCTTTTTGCTTTGATGAATACTGTATTTAGATTAACAATCCTCTCCACCGCGCAGGCATGAGGCCACAGGCTAATGTCCATATTTCACAATAATCCTATAATCTTACAAGCCTGTAAGATTATTCTCATTCCAAATCCAATCCAGCATCTGCTCTTTATCTTCAGTCATCCATTTAGCAGGTCCAGCCCTCTCAACTGCCTGCCGCTCTGATGCTTTGTTCTTCCCTCTTTCATCTGCTTTCAACAAAGCTCCCTGCTTTCATTTATTCCCATCACACATAGCAGGTGGATGAGTCACACCGCAATGACCTTTTCACTAGATAATGGTCAGCAAGAGGCAGAGGTTCTGGAGCTGGAGTCTGAGGCTGCGGTCAGGAATACGTGGTCAGGAGTCAGGAGCCAAAGCTTAAGTCGCAAACATTTAAGACCACAGACAGCACAAAAAAAAGACCATAGACTGTACGTACAGTAAGTCACCGAAGCGCTTACACCCTTTACACTTTGGGAATAATTTTACTCTAACTTTCCTGGCTGGTGTGTTCAAGTACAGGACATTCTTTGATTTGTTTGTACATACAGTCCTGGCCAACAGCTTTGGCAACAACACAAATTGACTGTGATTTATTTGCCAGTAAAAGTCTCTTAAAAGTGCTCATAATTGTTCTTTAGTGTACTTCAGAAACACGTCAAAAAAATATCTAACTAACACAGCTGAAGCAGCAAAATGTGTGCCACTGCCAAAACTTGTATTTAAAACTGTTCACTCCTATTCTACAAAACCCATCAAACACAAAGTAGAGATTTCTAAGAGTAGTGGCAAAAAAGTGAGACATTTTGGCCATCTTTCTTTTGGGAGTTAAGAGGGTAGAGCTGGGAAAGAGTGAGACGTAAAAGGGTTTCTGAAGTGTTTTTGTGACATTAAGTGCCTGTCAAAAGTTCAGAAACACCCGTTCTTACATTGTTAGAGTGGGTGAAAGAAATGTGAAAGGTCCTACTGTTTATATGCAACAAGCTAGACAACTGAGTGTTATGAAGATTCATTCAACCAAACAAATACATAACGAGAAAAGCACTCAGAGAGCACAGACCTCCGCCAAGGCAGATCAGTGCCCCAGATTTGGATGAAAATTTCAGGAAATGTTGATACTGGCACAAGGAACAAATGATTAAATTTTGGTGGTGATGGGGGGTGGGGGGCCCACTGATCTGCCTTGGCGGAGGTCTGCGCTCTACGAGTGCTTTTCTAGAAAAGACAGCGCAGACCTCCGCCAAGGCAGATCAGTGGGCCCCCCACCCCCCATCACCACCAAAATTTAATCATTTGTTCCTTGTGCCAGTATCAACATTTCCTGACATTTTCATCCAAATCCAGGCACTGATCTACCTTGGTGGAGGTCTGCGCTCTCCGAATGCTTCTAGTTTTAAGTAGGTGATTACTTATATTTTCAGGGAAATGTATTTTGAAATGAGAAAAAATTAGTTTTATGAATGTGAATGTTTGGAAAGTGACAAATTTTTCTGCCATTATTCTGGGTTCATTTTAAAAACTCTCATAAATTAACTAAATATATTCCAAATACAATGATATTTGACTATTATATTATTTATCTCATATTCTAAACACACATAAATGCATGTATCTATGCAAAATACATTTGAATATAATGTTAATATTATTTGTTTGTTATAAATATTGCAAAAAAAGGTATATGATATCGATAATTGAAATTTAAAAAAAAAAAAGTGTTTAATTTGATATTTACTTTTGTTGTCCATCCGTGATGCTGTCATTTTTCAAATCTCTTGCTATTTAGGTATGATCCAATATTTATTTCCTCTAACCAATTATCAGGTTGTAAAATAGAGGGTTTAAGGTATACACTGAAAACATTTGAGGATGAAAATGTCAGAGGAACTTCACCTTTGAAAACTTTGAAAAAAAAAACAACAAAAAAAACAGATGTTTATTTTTTTTTCATCCGTAACATAGTAGTTTTTGATATTTTTCATTTAAAAATATTTGAAACAAAATTTTGCCCACTGAGTATGTTTAAGATGGCATTTAGACCTTTCCAATTATGTGTAATATTTGTCTTAAACTTGTCTGGTTCAAAAGTTATGAATCAAAAAGTAGCGAGCTGTCCTTCCATGACGCCTTTGACTTCGCCCATGTGTTATGTTATGTGTTATGTATGTTAAATCTAGAATATTAGAAAATTAGAATATTAATATATACTAGAGTATTTGACGTCAGCAAGCTACAATGTTTAGTCATATTTTATTCTCATTTATTCTCAAATATTTATTTATTTAATCGTGATGTATTTATTTATTGTATTCTATTGGATTTAATTCTTTTGATGATATAAATAAAAGATTCATTGTTCCTCCATCATTGCAGATACAAATGTGACACAATTTCAGCAGAAACCATGTTTTCAGACACAGCAGTTATTCACATTAATTTTATGGTTAATGTAATATGATAATGTGTTGTGTTTTAGTGTTAACCAAATGAAACAGGCCAGTCCATTGAGTACAATTACAGATGCTTCTGTGACCAATATTTAATCTCACAGCTCATATGTTTTAGCTGTGGTGTTTTGCCAGGATCTTGCTGTTTTTAGTGCTTCTTATACAGCGTCTTGTCCTGGGTATGAAATGTCTTGTACAAATAAACCCTGCCTTTCCTCGCATTTTACTGGTTTCCTGGAAACAAACCACTGAGGAGAAAAAAACAAGTTGTTTAGTTTTGTGTTCTCGCCTCTAACAGCGGAGGATTATATATGTGTGTGCCTTGACTTGAAGGCTGCCATTATTAAATAAACCAACCACGGAGAATGTGTTCTTTATGTGTCCTTGTTCTGTGGCGCATCCCCCTCTGGAATATCATATCAAGCACGTCTTTTTCCTATGCCACTCAAATGATGCTGGGAGAGACAAATTTGTGCTGACTGTCAGGTCAAGCAATAGACACCATATCTGTGAACAGGTTCAGAATTTAAATGAAAGTGAAGCCACATTTCCAAGCTTCTGTGTCAAGTCAAGGATTAGAGTGGTAGCATCATGTCTTCCAGAACCTAATCAGTAATTTCATGTGTCGGTCACATATTGAACCCCTCTTCCTGTCTTAAAACTCCTATGAAGGACGACTAAATTAGTGGAACCGGTGGGATCCAGATCTAATCTACTTTTGAATAACAAACACAGCCAGGCACAACAAACCCCGCCCCTCACACTTACCATAGCTTATTTTGGCATCGATCCAGCTGATGTCATCATGTGTATGCGGGTGGTGATGTCAGCATATCAACTGCTTCTATGTATGTGCCAAGTTTGAAGTGAATTCAAACAAAAATGATGTTTTTTACAGACATTTGAAATGTCGCATTTTATAAGTAAACGGGAAAAATAAAGATTTAAATAATTCATTACAAAAATTTAACTTTGATCTACTTTTCCCAAAATGTAACCACATCTATTGTGGGTCACTGGCAATCTATAAACCCAGTTTGGTATGAATTCAACCAATAGTTCTGCTGCTACAGACATGTGAAATTTTGACCATAATATGTAAATGGGAAAAAAAAAAAAAAAACGTTTTAAAAATTCCTCAAAAATTTGAAGCTTGACCTGACCTGACAATCTATAAACACAATTTGGTATGGATTCAACCAATAGTTTTGCTGCCAGAGTGTCAAACAAACATACAAAGAAAAAAAAAAAAAAAAATCAAGCCAAATACAATACCCCTTGCCTTCCCTTCGGGAGGGGGGGGTAAAAATATCATTCGTTCAACAGATGCAGTATATCAATCACATACTGTTTCCATCAGCCGATCAGAATGTAATATATTCTACTATACAGAAGCTAGTGGCTAATGTTTCAATAATAGTAATGTAAGTCATAGGAATAGTAATAGTTATAATGTAATAATGTAAGCCACTTTATGCAGATTGCATCAGTGGGGTCATTTTCCAATACTAGAGTCAACCATTAGTAGTGTCAGAATAAATCTGGTTCTGTATTTGTTCACCCGTTTCTATCTACAGTACGTACACTCTTTACCACTGTTCCCACTTCCTCTAACCTGGCAGCTCCAGTGAGTGTTGTAAAGATCTGACTAAGCCTGACCAACCAGACCACCCAGCTGTTCTCACAGGTACAAAACATGAAGAAGACACAACACAGAACACTGATCTGTTCAGCCACAGTGGTATTCCCCAGGCCACCATTATGTCACACAAGAGCAAAAGTGTCAGTAAAGTACCAGGATCAGTGTAGAGTAAAATTCTGTCTGGATTCTGATTCTAGAAAAATGAGGTGTGTTCTTTTGGGAAACATGAAAGTAACATTCATCGCAGCCACTGATTGATTGTGTCCCAGTTTGAGAACTAAACAACAGCAGTGACACCACATGCTTGTCAGAAGATAACCTCCATTATTTACCTCATGGGACATGGCATGGTGTCACTGATCCAAAGAACAGAATCTCTATAAATTGTAGGAAATTCATGTTCAGGGCTGAACTGAAATTGGGGTTAGCTGAGAGAAACCGCATAAACCATGACATAATCAATGAACTGATCAATTGAGTGTCTCATTCTGTGCTATTCCAGTTTATCCTATTCATGGGGGCTTCTATGGAATGTGCAAAGCTCATGAGACTAGAAACAATGAAGAACTAGCCTGTGGTTTCGTTCCATTGGCTTAATAAACACAACGAAGATATCACTGGTTTGTTTCTCATCCCCTTCAACAGGTACGTTATGGGGCTGCAAATATGTCTGACCTTTTCAATAGATTTGTGGCAAGTTTTAAACAGGTCAGTCCTGCCTCCATTTATCAGAATCAGAATTGTGTTTACTGCCATGTAAGTAAATAGAGTTTGCATTACTAGGAATTTGCTTCAGTGGTTTGGTGGAAGTAAGAAGCAGGCAGTAAAACATAAAATAAAATAAAATAAAATAAAATAAAACAAGTGGTACCAGGCACAAAAAACCCTGCCCCTCACATGTATTGTTGCTTAGTTTGGCATCAATCCAGCTGATGTCATCATGTCTATGCATGTGCTGATGTCAGCATATCAACTGCTTCTATATATGTGGGAAGTTTGAAGTAAAATGAAACAAAATTGATGTTTTTTATAGACATTAGAAATTTCGCCCATTATAAGTAAATGGGAGAAGATAAAAGATTTTTTAAAAATTCATTAAAAAATCTGAACTTTGACCTACTTTTCCCAAAATGTAACCACATCTATTGTGCGTCACTGGCAATCTATAAACCCAATTTGGTGTGAATTCAACCAATAGTTTTGCTGCTACAGACATTTGAAATTTCATCCATTATACGTGAGTGGGGGGAGGAAAAAAAAAATAAATTCATTAAAAATGTGAACTTTGACCTACTATTACCAAAATATAATAAGATCTATTCTGGGTCACTGGCAATCTATAAACCTAATTTGGTATGAATTCAACCAATAGTTTTGCTGCTAGAATGTTAACAAACAAAAAAACAAACAAACCGAACCAAAAACCATACCCCTTCACTTCCCTTCTGGAGGTGGAGTAATAAATTAACAAGACAAAGAATAACCAAGTTTCAAAATATATCATATGCATTGTGGACAAAACCAGTGGGTGTGAGTGAGACTATAACAGTACCGGTTTGGGTTCTGTGCAAGTAATTAACAGAACAATCTTAATCAGCAGGTGGATGAAGTGACAATAACAGTGTATTAGGTGTTGGTGTCATTAAGAGTTCAGTTCATTTATGTCCAGTGCATTGTCTTAGTTTCTCCTTGTAAGACATAAGCAAAAATGCTTTAGAAAAGTGCTGGAAGTGTTGTTAAGCAGTCACTTAAACAAAGCAATAAGTTCCAAATCCAAAAGGAATTGGCCCCAGGTACTAACAGCCTACATTTGTTCAATAAAACAGGCAGTACACATCCATGCAGTGAAACCTGTCCTTAAAAGTAACACCATACTATCATCACTGACAGAAATGAGTGAAGAATCACACTGGGAGGCTGATGGGAGTCTGATCTCATACTGGTTTTTTTTGGTCTTGTTCCTTTTTTTTCCCGTACCTTGGTTTGAAGTGTCTTCCTCCCATCAAACAACTGTCGAGGACTCTGCACACTCTGACTGTAAACATATCATTATGGGATGCACACTCTTGTATGTTTCAATGAAAGAAAGAAAAACTGTGATTTTGGAGAGTTCTACCAGAAAAATGGCTGAGTACTTGAGAAACAGATGCCCCTGTGTTACCTAGGCAACAAAACGGCATGTAGGACTGGATGCTGAAGAGCCCACAGACACGTTCCAGATCCCTGTGGATTTCAGGAGGCGACGCTTTGAAGTTTTGGATTTACCTGATGGAGAGTTGGAACAGTGTTTTGAGCTCAGACCTGCATGTGGCAGCTGACCTGGAGTGTCCGATTGTATCTGCCACTAAAAGGGACTTGATCAGTTTCACATCTTCGACAATGGCACTCCGTAAGAGGGATTTTTACAGTCTGAGTACCCAGTTTGATATGTTGCCAGATACATTACAGGCTTTTGAAGCAGGTCAAAAGATATCGGTGGCATCGGTAGTAAATGCACCACCTGTGGCACAGCTCCACTGCTGGAGGTGATCAAAGTGTTTTACATCAGCAGTCAGTGCTTAAAGGTCTTCATCCTCCTTTTGTCATATAAAAACATGTCTCAGGTCAAAGCTATTCAAACCAAAAAAGACTAAACTGTTTGATGTATACCCATGCAGACAAGCTTGTACTGGTAACACAGGATGTTTGGTTGACTTTTAAGGACTTATCCCAGAAAAGTGGCAGATGGAGACAAGTCTTTGATGGTTATATAAAGACCAGTAGTGTCTTTGACTTTTCAGATTATGCACGAGTGGATTTATTGTTTATGCTCATGATAAAGTATAACGTTTAATGTATGTAGAATTAAATCTCGTCAAAAGCTATGGATAGTACTATTTGGCCAGGCATGCTAAAATATGAAGATTAACTTTCAGTATTTATAAAACAAGTGGTGTCAGACATAACAAACCTCGCCCCTCGCACATATCGTACCTTATTTTGGCATCGATCCAGTTGATGTCATCATGTCTATGCGTGTGCTGATGTCAATATCAATTGCCTCTATATATGTTCCAAGTTTGAAGTAAAATGAAACAAAATTGATGTTTTTATAGACATTTAAAAGTAAATGTGTGTGTGTGTGTGTGTGTGTGTGGGGTTGTTAAAATTCATAAAAAAATCTGAATTTTGACCTACTTTTCCCAAAATGTAACCACATCTATTCTGGGTCACTGGCAATCTATAAACCTAATTTGGAATTAATTAGGGCTGGGCAAGTTAACGTGTTATTACCGCGTTAACGCATTCATTAAATAACGCCAACAATTTTTTTTTTATCTCCCGTTAATGCCGTTCTGCCTTTCAAGCAAGTCTTAGTTCATTTATACATATGGACTCTTATTTTGAAACTCATGCTTTTATTTTGGCGCTCCACACGCGCTTCAAAATCCAACGCCAGTGCTGGTGTAGCTGAGAGGAGAAAACCGGCGAACTTTTCAAGTAATGCTGAATCAAACTTTGTTTAACTCCTGCAAAAGCAACGCCTGTATGTATCAATCATTCTGTTGTTTGCTAAGTAAGTTCACATGCAAACGTGCCGTTAGAAACATGTTTATGACGTTATTTTGGATGTGTTTATTACAATGTGTTATTAACATGTTTAAGCTAATTCATTTATGCTGGCAGTCTGAGATGGGTTGCTAATTCTTTATGCAGGCTCATGCTAAGTTTATGTAAATTCATTGGTTGTGTTTAGGTCTAATATGCCAGCCTTTGAACTAACCTTTACTTATTTACGATGTGATTTGCTTGATGCTAACTTGAATGGGAAAATCCATAGACACGCTAACGATGAGCATTTACAGATTAACTTAAGATTTACAACGTCTTTTTATTCAGCAACAAAGGTTCACATCAGAGATATTTGATACTACTCATTCTTACAACAACTGAACATAAAATACTCACAGGCAAACGTTTTTGGGGCCATACAAACAGAGTGAAAGAAACGTGTCTTCTTATGTCCGAACAGACTACGGTAACACCAAAAGGACAAAACATACGTTAGTGCAACTTATTCCGACCACTAGAGGGCCCCCTTTGCTTGCTTTGAACAACTGAACATCACATATTATTGGGCTTATTAGTATTAGTACTTATTAGTGGGCTTAAGACTCCTGTCAATCACTCACAAGCGGAAATAAACTGGTGGGGACATAAACATGGAGAAAAGTACCGGTCTTTTCCATGGACATTTTCATTTTAAATGTCTTCCGATGGTGGGGTTGAGAAGGACAAAGTTGTTTGGAAGCACTGCAATATGGAATTATTTTTTATCACCGGAGTACTTCAAGTCTGAAATATCACTGAAAGGAAATACACACTGTTGATGCCGGCAATCCCCCCCCCCCAATATAACTATGTGATTAATCGTGATTAATCGCAGGTATCCACGTGATTACAAATTTTAATCGCTGCCCAGCACTAGTATTAATTCAACCAATAGTTTTGCTGCTAGAGTGTTAACAAACAAACAAACAAACAAACCAAACCAAAAATAATACCCCTTGCCTCCCCTTTGGGGGGCGGGGTAATAATCACAAAAAGCATTGACATAATAGCATAAGTTGGTGGATCAATAATCTTTAATATTCTTAACCCTAATGGATAAATTAGCAGTGTATGTGCAGTGAAAACAGTGGGGTGTGTAATGTGTCTATGTGAGAGTATGTGGGTCAGAGGTCGTGTTAACCGAAAATATTCCGTCATTGACAGATTTTTTTTTTTTAAATGACGGAAAATTCTGAAGGCTGTCCATCATTTTGACAGATTAAAATACTGAGGGTAATCTACCAAAGAAAGTTTTCACACAACACTGTGAACAGAACCTGCTCACAGGATTGCTGCTCTGTCTGTCTCTTAACAAGGCATCAAACACTCCATAACAGCATCCTACCTGTATAGAACTAGCAGCACCACTGTTCACAACTACACTGAACACAACAGCGGCACTTCAGTCACCTGTAGTAGACCCCCTGTTCAGTTAATGGTGAGTGTGCATATTAACCAGTCAGTGGCAAGTCTTGTGTCGTTGTTTAGCTGACTTTAGCCAAAATTAGATGCTACTTTGCTAGCGCAAAATGTGAAGACAGCCGAGTGTCCTTAGTTATTTTAAAAAGCCCAGTAAATGTGATGGTATTGATATATGCGGTGAAAAAAGAGGGACTGATGCGGTGAAGGATGACAGACAAGCAAGGAACACGCCAGTGGCATTTGGTGTGCTTTATGTGTGCATTTTCTACCTTTCATGTGTTAATTGATGACATGTCAATTTGTGCCCAGATCTGTGGTTCACATAACCCGAACCTTCAGTGCATGGTATCTGACACTACATGAACATACACAAGGAAAGCTCATAATGTCTACAGATAACACACCAATTAAAAGTGGCGTATATAATTATGCGAGTCTTGATATCACGTTGGTTTATCAGCCAGCAGCAACTACAGCTGCTGCATCATTGAGATGTTTTTGAACATTAAATACTACTAAATACAGTACAGGCCAAAAGTTTGGACACACCTTCTCATTCTTCGCATTTTCTTTATTTTCATGACTATTTTCATTGTAGATCCTCACTGAAGGCATCAAAACTATGAATGAACACATATGGAATTATGTACTTAACAAAAAAGTGTGAAATAACTGAAAACATATCTTATATTCTAGTCTCTTCAAAGTAGCCACCCTTAGCTCTGATGACTGTTTTGCACACTCTTGGCATTCTCTTGATGAGCTTCCAGAGGTAGTCACCTGAAATGGTTTCCCAACAGTCTTGAAGAAGTTCCCAGAGATGCTTAGCACTTGTTGGTCCTTTTGCCTTCACTCTGCGGTCCAGCTCACCCCAAACCATCTCGGTTGGGTTCAAGTCCGGTGACTGTGGAGGCCAGGTCATCTGGCACAGCACTCCATCACTCTCCTTCTTGGTCAAATATCCCTCACACAGCCTGGAGGTGTGTTTGGGGTCATTGTCCTGTTGAAAAATAAATGATGGTCCAACTAAACGCAGACCGGATGGAATGGCATGTCACTTCAGGATGCTGTGGTAGCCATGCTGCTTCAGGTTGCCTTTAATCTTGAATAAATCCCCAACAGTGTCACCAGCAAAGCACCCCCACACCATCACACCTCCCCCTCCATGCTTCACGGTGGGAACCAGGCATGTAGCATCCATCCGTTCACCTTTTCTGCGTCGCACAAAGACATGGCGGTTGGATCCAAAGATCTGAAATTTGGACTCATCAGACCAAAGCACAGATTTCCACTGGTCTAAGGTCCATTCCTTGTGTTTCTTGGCCCAAATAAATCTCTTGTGTTTGTTGCCTCTCCTTAGCAGTGGTTTCCTAGCAGCTGTTTGACCATGAAGACCTGATTGGCGCAGTCTCCTCTTAACAGTTGTTGTAGAGATGTGTCTGCTGCTAGAGCTCTGTGTGGTATTCATCTGGTCTCTAATCTGAGCTGCTGTTAATTTGCGATTTCTGAGGCTGGTGACTCGCATGAACTTATCTTCAGCATTAGAGGTGACTCTTGGTCTTCCTTTCCTGGGGCGGTCCTCATGTGAGCCAGTTTCGTTGGAGCACTTGATGGTTTTTGCGACTGCACTTGGGGAGACATTCAAAGGTTTTGCAATTTTCCAGACTGACTGACCTTCATTTCCTAAAGTAATGATGGCCACTCGTTTGTCTTTACTTAGCTGATTGGTTCTCGCCATAATATGTATTCTAACAGTTGTCCAATAGGGCTGTCAGCTGTGCATCAACCTGACTTCTGCACAACACAACTGATGGTCCCAACCCCATCAATAAGGCAAGAAATTCCACGAAGTAACCCTGATGAGGCACACCTGTGAAGTGGAAACCATTTCAGGTGACTACCTCTGGAAGCTCATCAAGAGAATGCCAAGAGTGTGCAAAGCAGTCATCAGAGCTAAGGGTGGCTACTTTGAAGAAACTAGAATATAAGAGATGTTTTCAGTTATTTCACACTTTTTTGGTAAGTACATAATTCCACATGTGTTCATTCATAGTTTTGATGCCTTCAGTGAGGCTCTACAATGAAAATAGTCATGAAAATAAAGAAAATGCGAAGAATGAGAAGGTGTGTCCAAACTTTTGGCCTGTACTGTATATCTCATCATTAAAAAATAAAAATTTGAAATTACGGATAATAATATGTTATGACGGAATTTTTACGACCCTGTCCATCAAAATGACGGACAATAAAAATGTCTAGCGCAACCTCTGATGTGGGTATGGATGTGTATTATTTTTTAGCTACTTCTTTTTATGATGTGATATAATTTTCTACTTTTTTTTTTTTACATGTTTATTGAACATTGTGCACCTTAATTTTGTAAGAAGCTTTTATAATGACAATAAAGTATCTTGAATGTTGACTGTCCAACAAAAGTTTAAATACTGATCTGGTCAAAACTAGAATTTAAATGTCCTTCAGTACCATGGATAGCACCAATTTTCAAACTGTGAAAAATAAATGCTCTCTTTCATGACAGACTTTTCTCTTACGTTTAACTTTTACTAATAATGATTACATCTGCAAAACAAGTCCAGTCAAGTGGTAGAAGTCTTGTTTCCTTAAGTGCAGTACGCTTGAAAATAATTGCAGAATTTTGAAAAAAGAAAAAAAACTTGTTTTATTGTCACAATGAGGGCTGCAGGATCTAATTGCAGAAGCGCAATTTCCTGTTCGCAATGACCTGTATGAAATGATTGAATTTACAGAGAATGAGATGCCTCCATGGAGAATGCAGTGCTGCATTGTAATTTTATACAGTAGCTCAAAATTTACTTCTTCAATATATGATTTTTAGTACGTAACTTAATTCCTCTGCTACCAATTGGCAAACTCAATGAAACTAAGATAACATCAGAATTAAGTACTACCTCTCCATTTACAATAACTACACTTCTACCAAATGGATTTATTACTTTTTCATTTCATTTATTTTCTTTTATGTATAAACGTCATCCCAACTTCCCTTTTTTTTAATCTCCTTCTTTATTCTAAAACAGACTTAAAGCATAAAATGCTGTCATTGCAAAGAATTTATCTTTTTGATGTAGCTGCTTCTTAACTCAAAAAGTCAAAAATGAAGTGTCTAAAACACACACGCACACACACACACACACACTGCCTTTGACTGAAAGCTGCCATTAATCTAAGCCTGGGGTAATGCAGACAGAGTGAGGAGGAATAATCGAACTGAGACTCAACCAAAGGTAAGTAGTATTGGCGTTGACGTTCATCAACTGTGCTGAGATCAGTGCTGAGCTCCATCGAGGAGCTGATTCATCATCTCTATGTTCTGATGACAGAAATCAGACAAGACAAG
Source organism: Sphaeramia orbicularis (assembly GCF_902148855.1). Taxonomy (NCBI): domain Eukaryota; kingdom Metazoa; phylum Chordata; class Actinopteri; order Kurtiformes; family Apogonidae; genus Sphaeramia; species Sphaeramia orbicularis. The sequence continues at coordinate 60,760,698 of NC_043968.1, forward strand.
AGCGCAAATTGCATTTTATTTGGTGTGCTACTGTGTTTCAGTGTGTGTGTGTGTGTGTGTGTGTGTGTCTGTCTGGTCAAGCTATGATGACGTAAACCTGGAGGACAAAATGCTGATCCCATCATGTAAATAATTCAAGAAAAGGAGTACTTGTATTAAGATTTGATTAGTTCTTGTAGTTAAGATTAGAGTACAGCCCAATCCCAATTCACCTCTTGGCCCCGTCTGCCTTACTCCTCCCCCTCTATTTTGCGTATTCACATGAAGGGGTAGAGGTGTCCCGATTCTCGATGAGTCAGAGGGGAAGGGCTAAGGGGGAGGACTGTTTGGCCCTTAAAACAGAGATTTACAAACTGAGGGATATGAGAAATCGCCCAGAATTCTGTTCGAATCATTGGCAAGATGGAAGTAAACACAGCAAAAAAGTACAGCAGTGTGATTAAAGAAACACAAAGGTACATATTTTCTTCGTAAACAATGGTGTTTCAATGTGTTATAGATCACATTTCTGTGGTTTATAGTTGATAGATGCAAAAAGATGACCAAAGCCCATGCCACAGAGATGGTTACAGCTGCTGATGGCATGGGGAATTCTTTTGGAAACAAAGTTGTCGCATCCGTTAATAGCGGCATCGATGACTGCTGATGAAGTAACAGGTCTCGAAGGGTTGTCTCATCTCATAGGAGAATGTTTCAACCCCTACCCCTTGCAACTCTGCTTCAAGGGGCAGGGCCAAGTGTAAGGGCCAAGGGGGAGGGGTAAGGGGGAGGCCCATGGGGTGAATTGGAATTGGGCCAAAGTCCTCAGGAAAAATGTGTGTCACTATATTTCTCCTTTTCTAATAGTGTCAGCGTGCATCTCTATAAAACAGTAGCTCTATCTTTCCCATTGCACTAAAATATGATATTTTAGGGATGGTTTGATAGAATGTGTTGATGTTAAATTGGACAAAAGGTTGATCTGAAAAGTCTGCAGGTTTCCTCAGGCTTAGATTAATGGCAGTCAAAAGATGTGTGTATCTGTGTATCAAAATTCTTTATTTCTGACAACATTAAAAATGAAATATTTCAATCACCAGCAAACTAATTGCAAAGATCTACTCATGTTTACAATCAAACAAAGGAGTGTCTACACTTTATATTAAATATAAATGGGAGAAAGAGGCCAAAATAATCATCTTAGAAGAGGACTGGTGGAACATTTGTAAAACCCAATCAGGCATGTCATATTCAGGTCATTGGAAGGAATTCACCTGGAAAAATTTTGTCAGATTTTTTATAACTCCCAAATTTAAAAAAATGCAAAAGGGCCTACTGAGTTATGGGAATTGTTGGAGAAAATGTGGGAATGCCCTTGCAGACCATTTTCACATTTTCTGGGATTGTCCAAGAATTAGGCCTTACTGGATTGAAACGATGAAAATGATTAACACAACAGTGAGGTTTGAGATTAAACATGATTTCTGCACAGTGTATCTTGGAAATCTACCACCCACAGTCAATTCTAGAGACAAATACCTGATTAATATAATGATGGCAGCCTGTAAAAAAGCCATAACAAGAAAATAGCTGAGCGAAGAACCCCCAACAAAGAAGGAATGGATTGGAAATATTAAAGAAATATACAATATGGAAAAACTAACTTTCTTCTTGAAACATAATTTGGACAAATTTACTAATTAAATGGACATCTATCCCAGAAGATGTGACGCCCCAATAGGACAATAACTTGTTTTTCTCATGAGAAATACACATATATGTCAACATCTGTGTGTTTTACTATCAACATGTGTAAATATGCATTCCAGGAAAATGTGCACAAATGTTTTTGAAAATGATGGATGTAATTATGTCAGCAGGTGTATGAGACATAATCTGATGCAACACGAGAATATATCTGAATGATCTGACATGGACTGAAACAGGACAACACCCAAACTAACTCAACCCTCTTATCATGATGGGATAATATTGTGACTCATTGACCCACTTATCTATCGTTGCATTTTAAGTTTTGATACTGCCCTGTCTGTGCTTGTTGACGTCTCTTGTTTCGAATGTCTTTACTTTTTTGTTTTACTGTTTGTTTGTTAAAATATGTAAATTCTGTCAAAAATAAAGTATAAAAAAAAAAGAAATGTTTCTGAGTGTACAAAGCCTACATGGACTATTTTCAGCACTTTACTTGCATAACTTTCTGATGTCGAATTGGTTTGTATTTGTTTTCATTCACTGTTGGTGTATGAATGTTAATGCTGACAGTGCAGAAAGGAACCTAACAAGTTGATGAGTTCCTGTTAACAAATACAATAAAAGCCTAAACATGAAGTTCTGTCCACTCAAACTCTAGAGGAGTTTTAATTTGGAACAATTATAGGAAGTATTGAGTTTGTTATTAAAGTTTAATGCAGTAAGTTTGTTTTGGGGGTATCTGTGTCATTACTTCTGGACCTAACTGATACTATATTACACTTTCTAATTAGTGTAGTTTGTTCAGCTTTAATGCATTTTAAGGAAATTATTGACCATAGTTGTTATGCATTGTTGCACATTCCGAACATTAGCTCCAAGTTCAACCAAAATGGATAAATGGATGAATAACCATCCCTTGGCAAAACTATGAGGTAAATCACACATGATAGATGTAAGAGTGAAAAATCAGGTAAAAGATGTCACAAGATGAAAACAAATATGCAAGACATAATAAGAAAAAATCAAAGGGAAAGTCTTAACAAGGTAAAAATGATGTAAAAGATGCAACAGCACGAAAAAAAAATGTGAAAGATTTGCCTCATGATGCCATGTTTCTGATTTATGAAGTTGTATGTGATCATTTCTCTCCTTAAGTCAGTCTACCTATTCATTCGTTCATTCATTCATTCATTCATTCATTCATTCCAGTTGAATCCTACTGTCCTCTCCTCCTGCAGTAAACCTCAGCCTGAATTCCATCTCCTGGCAGCTCTCAACCCCCTGGCAGGTTTGTACTCTGCAGCTCCTGTAAATTTTGACTATTAAAGTGATTTCTTGAGTTAGCCAGTGTGTTATTGCTACTTTTACCATAAGTATGTGAAAAATGTATCGCTATGCAAATTTTTCGGTCAGTTTTGAGGGTGTACTTGCCCTTAGAAGCTAAATAAATGTGGGCCCACATCTAGCTGACAAATCTCTCCACTTCACTTTTAATCTCTCCTTTTCTTCCAGAATATGACTCACAGGAGGTCTCAGGCAATTAGAGTGTAATTAGCTGCTGCTAATTACATTGGTTTTACAGCCAGTCCAAAAGCAAACTGTAAATCATTGGTCATTCAGCATTAATTACAACCAGCACCGTAACTCAAACCCAGGGAGCCTTCCAGATTCTGGTGTTAAATAGGACCCTTAGGTATCCCGCAAAAAGGATTTCTGGATGAACAAAACAAAAAAGCAAATCATTTTGTTGTAATAAAATTTGGAAAACTTATATTTTTATATAAACACATCCTATTGCCTCTGGGTATGGGAATTAATAGACTAAATCAATATATTTGTGAGGCTCTTTTCATTACAAGTAACCAAGTGCCTCGAAACAGTCAAAATAAAACAATATGATAGGAAGTACGCCTAAAGGAAAATATGAATCAGTGCAGCATTAAAATTACATATAGTCTAATGTCTTATTATTGCATCTGAGAACCCTCACCATCATAATGTGCAACTTAATGTGTGCAATTTAAAAAACATTCAAACAGGTTATTATGTGTATACTGCAAACGCTACTGGATATATTCGAAGGCCTAGTTATTTTCAGACCCTGCTCAAACTGCTGTGCTTTGCTTCCTGAAGAAATGAGGTAGTCTTTTCAATGAGAAGTAAAAGCTGATAACATTAGTGTTTCCTTTGTCCGGTGACAAAGGAGCCCTGCAATGAACTGGTGACATGTCCAGGGTGTACATCGCCTTCACCCATAAGTAGCTGGAATAGGCTCCAGCGACCCCTGCGACCCTACTGAGGATAAAGCAAGTTCAGATAATGAATGAATGAATGAACTGTCGGGTGACAAAGAACTTGTGAGCTGCAGTTCCTCAAGGGGCTGCTTGAGGATGGCCGTCACTTGTCATTAGTGATGGGAAGTCTGATTATTTTTACTAACTCGATTATTTCGGTTTGTTCATCTGTTGCAAACTGATTTTGAATTGATTTTGATTCACTAATTTAAAAAACATCTAGCGGGCAGATTAGGATGCACAAATAATGGATGTCTCCATTTGTGGCTTTTCTGTGCATATATATAATTTCAGGACTGGAATCTGACCTCTTCTGTCTTTCAAATATAAGGACCCTAGAACATGAGACTTTAATCCAATTTAAGCAGAATCAGCTCTTTTTACACCAGACTCACATGTATGTAACACTCTTTCAGATTCCATCCATCCACCCCTTTGTCTTCCGCTTTATCCGGGACCGGGTAGCGGAGGCAACAGTCTAAGCAGGGATGCCCAGACTTCCCTCTCCTCAGACACCTCCTCCAGCTCTTCCGGGGGGGATCCCAAGGTGTCCCTAGGCCAGCTGAGAGACATAGTTTCTCCAGCATGTCCTAGATCTTCCCTGAGGTCTCCTCCAGGTGGGACATGCCTGGAACACCTCTCCAGGGAAGTATAAAGGAGGCATCCGAAACAGATGCCCGAGCCACCTCAGCTGGCCCCTCTGGATGTGGAGGAGCAGCGGCTCTACTCCGAGCCCCTCACCCTATCCCTGAGGGTGCACCCATCCACCCTACAGAGGAAACTCATTTCTGCTTGTGTCCAGGATCTTGTCCTTTCGGTCATGACCCAAAGCTCATGACCATAGGTTCAGTTCCTTCTTTACCACGACTGCATGGTAATATTTTTTCTAGCTTGTGACAACCTTAATATCATTTAATTTCGTGTCAAGGATTAATCCAGTTTCATCTACATAATAGGGAATCACTTATTGTATGAGTTGTAATGGTTTTTCTTTCACTCACCTTTCATGTCTTTTGCTACATATAAGGATCAAAACTTTATTAAACCAACATATTACAATAAGAGTACATTAGAATAAGTGAATGTAGTAAAAAGACACCAAAATCAACATCACTGGTGCATGACTAATAGATACTTACTAAACTGTTAATTACCAGTTAATTAACACTTTAATGCATCGTCTAATGGTAACTAATGAGTCATTATTGTAAAATGTTGCCAGAAACAATTCCAGCTGTTTACTTTGTGCTGAATAATAATAATAATTCCCCTGTAATGTCTACTCCTCATTATGTGCTATGTAGACGTGTAGCATTTGATATCCCATCATACCATTCAGCTGTTTGAGAACAAGCAAGAGTAACAAGCTGTGAAAAGATTTATGGTTCTGTCCATCACTCCGTACATCATATTCAGTCTTTCCTGGCAGGACATTTGTTGTACACTTTAGTGGACAGAGGCTGAGGGAGCAGGAAGCTGTGAATGTATCCTGACACTATTATCAGGAGTGTTAATGAGGTGGAGAGGCTGTGCTCCCTCGTAGGATCCAACACTTCAGCGCCACAAGGCCGAGGAGGAGGGGGAGGCAAGGGGACGACTGCTGATTTATCGACCATCAGCAGAGGTGTCAAGTAATCAAGTATAAATACTTTATTACCTCACTTAAAGGGGTCATATTTTGCTAAACCCACTTTTATTTGTCTTTGGTTCATTTATTTGTGTATTTGGACCCTAATAGTTGAAAAAGTTTCAATTTAAACCCTCCAGGTGCTACAAAGCTGTCTTTATATTCATTCCAGCAAAAATTGAGTGAATTTCTGCAACCTGTTTTAATTCCTGCTTAATTTGTTACATCTATAACTAGCTACGTCACAACCAAGTACACCATAATTGTTTGTCAGCAGCAGTGGTTGTAATCCTTACTGAAAATATGTCTAAACTTTGAGCCGATTACCTAAAATGTTCAGTTGTTGGCTGAACGGGACAGAGCAGCACAGCCAAAAACCTGGAGGGGGCGGGCCCTGAAGTGGCTCATTTGCATTTAAAGGGCCGGCGCTCAAAACGACCTTTCTGGTGCCATTACTGAGAAAAAGCGTTGAAGATGGACCTGTGGAGTTGAATTAATGAAGAATTCAGACCCAAGCATAGCATTTACAGTTTATGTAGACTACAGGGAAATGTTTTAAAATGCATAATTCCATTTTTTAAATAAGCAAAATATCACTCCTTTAAATAGAAATTTTGGCTATCTATACTTTACTGTAGTAATTATTTTTCAGCTGACTTTTTACTTCTACTCCTTACGTTTTCACACAATATCTGTACCTTCTACTCCTTACATTTTAAAATTAGCCTTGTTACTCCTATTTAATTTCAGCTTGTTTTCATTCCAGCTTGTCAACGTTCAAAAAAAAAAAAAAAAAAAAAAAAAAATCCTGACAAATTGCACCATCTGCATAGAGTGGATTTGATTGTGGCTGGATGAGAAGTATAAACATACACCAGTCCGACACCCTATTGGTTTGTACATGATCCATCACACCTGACTTCTTGCACCATTCCAATACTTATATTCAACTAGTCATCATAGCTTCCACCATGAAACACATGTTAATGCTCATTAGGACACATATGTGGTTCTTTAATACATTTGCACTGGACTAAAATGCATTTTCAATGGGCATATATGCAGCTGAAACAGGTAGACTACACTGTAAAAACGATAACTAGTAATTGTTGATTTCATTAAAGTTTTCAAATTAAACTGACTCAGAAATAAAGCTTTGAATTTACAACCTACAAAAATTTGTCTTCCCAGCAAATTTCTGTCATTGTTGTCCTAACTAAGATTTTCTAAACAGCACAACAAAGATGATCAACTTTTGAGTAGATTTTTTGAGTGAAGTTGGGAACCAGTGGGAAACCCCATAGATGACAGATGTGTGCATGTACACATGGTCTGAACAAGTTTGAACTAGACCAGGGGTCACCAACCCTGGTCCTGGAGAGCCACTATCCTGCATGTTTTAGATCAGGGGTCACCAATCCTGGTCCTCGAGGGCCGGTACCCTGCTTGTTTTAGATGTATCCCTCTTCCAACACACCTGATTCAAATGATAATCCTGTCATCAAGCTCTGCAGAAGTCTGATAATGACTGTCAGGTGTGTTGGAAGAGGGAAACATGGTTTTTACAGTGTGCTGAAACTGGACCAGTCTAAGAAGGAAGCTCTTGGCACAAAATAAATAAGATTTCAGAAACATTCAGTTGTGCTTTGTTTTATTCAATATCTATTTATTGAGCATTTTTCAAATATAATTACAGCAACATATGTTTTCCTTTATTTATATACACTGCAAAACGTTACAACCCCATTTAGTTATGTCCACTTATTTTTGCTCTTCAACTCAAAGAGCTGGTCAGTTGGACCAGGCAGGGGGGGTCATCGCGACAGTCTTACCCATTCCCCTCTGTCGTGGTACCTACTTAGACCCTCATACAGCAGTCAGGCCACACAGGTGTGCCAAAGCCTCTTCTACCAATGGGGTCAAAGGTCCCAACACCCAGAACACCTGTTCCTGGAGCGACCATCTTCAAACACCCTGAGTCAGAGTGGCTTTGCTCAGACTAGTGTGGAAATCCAAACTCCACATAAAGAGTTGGCTTTTCCTAAAGTAGGGACATTCAAATCCAGTCCTGGAGGACTGGTATCCTGCATGCTTTAAAGGTTTTCCTTCCACACATCTGGAAGACAGAAACTTGTAAAACATGTAGGAAACCAGCTCTCCAGAACTGGATTTGCCCACTCCTGTCCTAAAGAAAGGCCTACCTCTCATCTGTAATAATAGTATGTTCCTTTGATTAAAAAAAGCAAGGTTTTCTGAACAGGTAATGTTGAGTTGTTTTAACTGTAAACTTGATATTTTTATAAAGCAGAAATGTGTTTAACAAGCTAAGTCAAGTTTTTTTGTACTGGTAATATAAAATAAATATTTGTTTTAACTCACAGTTTTAAGTTATAACAACAAGTAATTAATAGTTGAATCAACTTTCATAACTTAGAAAAGAAGTTGGGACAATGAGAACATTGTAGTGAAGAACACTCAAAAATCTCTTGCATCAACGTTGCCTTGATATTTTACTTTTTCTCAACTTTTTCTTTTTTACAGTGTAGTGCATCCCAAATGTTTCAACATTAATATTTTAATATAACATTATAGTTATCATGGCCTTTAGAAAAATGTTTTTTGGGGAGGTGGGGTAGTGCAGTATCGACCCCTGTGGCACTGCCTCAGCTTTTGTCCTAATGGCATTTTTTCCCTTGACATTTACCTTTATACTGAGTAGTTTATACTAAGTAGTTTTGGAACCTGTACTTTTACACTTTTACTGGAGTAAAAAACTTGAGTTGATACTTCAGCTTCTCCAGAGGTCTTTTTAAACCCTATTATCTGTATTTCTACCCGAGTAATGAGTGTGAATACTTTTGACACCTCTGACCATCAGTATAGAACTACAGCAATATTTACTAATAGAAGAACAGTTTCCTGAGGGCCCAATAAAATAAATAAAATAAATAAATAAATAAATAAATAAAATTCTACCTATTCTAATCTAATGTAATCTAATCTGATCTTCAACAAAACTAAAAGAACAGAGTATAGACTCCTGTTATTACACAATTTAGTGTTGATGAATAGGACAGTACATTTCTTAAACCCTTCTTTAAATAGACATGACCCCAAAGAATATCATTCTAAACTTTTGCTTTTATTCCCTTAATCTTTGGTGTTTTTAGTATATTGTACTTTTATTGTGTTGTTCTTTTCTTGTTACTTGTAAGTTTTAACTGTGATATTTTCTGTTACCTGCCTAAGGACTACGAATGCAAATTAGCATTTTGCTTTAATGCTGCATATTTACATCTGTTGTTCATTAAAATGCATTGTCCCTATTAAATAAATTACTAAAAAAAAATAAAATAAAGTCAGTGATACTGTGACTGTTATTGAGAAAACCAGAGACTTTAACACTTTTTTTTAATTCTCATCCTAAAATGTATTCTAGGTTAGACAGTGGACAACACCATTGTAGCACATGCACAAAGATGACACTCAGAGACTTTTTGATTACAACTGTACAAAAGTAGATAATAATGCAACAAAGATAAAACAACTGTGTTAGTATGGACAGGAACAGGAGGACTCCCAAAGTGTGCAAAATGGGTTATTTACCTCCAGAATGAGGATCTGGCTCAGACTGATTTCTGCTATAAGAGCCGGTGTGTACACAGTGCAGCATTTGGCCGTGTCATTTACACAATGCGTCATCAGATTCACTACTATACACAGAATAAAATCTATATTTAAACAATAATATGTAAAGGAAATAATGACAGTATAATGAGGGCCTTTTGTGGAAATAAAATGAAAAACATATCAATTCCCATGTTTTTTTGTGTGTCTTAAAACTGTAAAAATGTGTATCAAGATGTAGGTTGGGAATGAATATGGTACAATAATATTTGATGACTGATGACCCACATGACCCCTTTTTCTGTTTGTAATTTTGACACTGTAACTTTCATATCTTATTCTTTAGTGTGACCTTTTGCTAATGCTAGTAAGGGTTGTTTTATACTTACAAACATAACTGGGTTTTTGTTACTGTAACCATCATGATTGTAATTTCAACCTAAACATGATCATTTTCTGATCCTGACCAAGCTGATTTTGGCCTAAAGCTGACTAAACCTTAACAAAATATGACACAGATTCTCACTTTTGCTTGAGCTATTTTGTGACTTTGGCATTTTAACATGTTAGCTCAGATCCAAACTAACAAACAAGGTAAATGATCAAGATTTAATGTGTCAAGATACAGGCTGGGAATGGATGCAGCAGCATAATAAGGGGACCTGTGATGTCCCATTCATGAGCCATTTGCATTTTTGTAACTTCGATCTAATATAACCCTAACCACGATTTTTCTCTATTGCTAACTGATGTGAATTTCTGCCCAAACCTAACCATACCTGCCCTAAACATGACAACTTTCTCGACCTAACCATGTTTACTTTGTGCCATTTTGCTTTGGTCAGTCTTTAAAAGCTGCTATTTCCTCAGTCTAATATGTGGCACAACACAGTTCATTCACAGTTACAGGTTATAAGTATTTTTTTTATGTTTTATAGAAGGAATATTACAGATAACTCCTTTAAGCTGGACCCTGTGGTTTCTGCATCCTTCTTTTGATCCTTCCCCTTGCCACCAGCTTCGTGACAGATGGTCTGCTGCTGCTACCGCTGACCTTTTCAAAGTTACATGTAGGAAGATGGAGGACTTTTATCACCACATGAACTAGATGAGTTGATGAAACTGCAATCCACCACTCACATCCTGAACTTCAGTACTTAAGTAGCATAGCCTCTGGTCGCTGTGGTACGTCAATTATTTGATTTTTCAGCAGAAATCAGGCATTTTGTTTAATTTGGGTCCATTCTATTCAGTAAGAGATAAATGACATAATCAAGAACTGCAGCAGAAGCTGCTTCTCTGCCTGTATTATGTGATTCCTATTTAAGTGTAGAGAGAGAGTGCAAGTGGACAGCACTGCATTATTCTTTACCTCAATATAGGCATTTAATTATAACCACAATGTTCTGTGGGTAAATAAATTAGTTGAGCAGGTGCTGTGAAAATCCCCTTATGTGAGTTTCAAGTCTGTAATTAAAAATAAATATGACTCTATGCCTCTATGTCTTTCTCACCTTCATTATTACAAATGTATTTCTGCAGGGTTGTGCAGAGATAGAGGGTGAACACTTATTTCTCTAATAGAAAAAATAACTGTGAGTAAGTAATCGCTTTTATCCCTAAAGACGAGTCTTCTGAAGCTTCCGTCGTCCATCCCACCCTGAAATGTGTCTAAAATGAACACGGATATGGTAATGTCATGAACCACTGAGCTGAGCATGTTGGTTTGAGCCTGTGGCTAAAACATTCTTATCAGGACGACTGTGTTGATTACTGGCAACAGGAAGAGCAAACGGTGCCATGGAGAGCTTAGTCTCTCTAAGACAAAAGGAGAACATTTATAGTAAGTGCTGAGCACCGAAATCCTTTGTGACCCGCCACCCACTTCTCTGGATTGTTATTAATCCTGCATTCTGCCAGACTGCTTTGTTGAAAGCAGCATGGTGCCAAAAGAAGATGTCTGCTGCCAAATATTTTCCAGTTGTTCTGTCTCAGTCCCCACTTTTTATTTACTTTTCAGGCTCAGTCATACTTGCTAAAACCAGAAAGTTCAGCTGCAATTCTCCACCATTTGTCAGAATTGTGAGTCATGTGCACAGCTGAAGGTGTATCAGTGTCAAAGAGCAGAACCATCAGTTTTTAGTGATTGTTGTATTTATACAATTGTATGGTTTACTGTCTTTATGCATTTGTTGGTTTTTAATCATGTCTTCATCCTGAAATGTGTCTGTGCATTATTTCTTTATGTAAAATATCTCATATTGAGGCTCAGACAACTTTATCGATCCCAGAAGGGCAATTAATTTCCAGGTCCATAGAGGCTATTTAATCTCCAAAAAGTCACAGGCAACGTCATCATATGTCACAGAGAAAGCAACAACAATCAGTAATGAATAAAGCCTGCCTTTCCTCACTTGGGATTGAAACCTGAATGTAAAATACATCACAGCGATATGACAGACGAATTTGTAAATGTTGACCTCACCGAAGCAATGTGAAATACAGAGGAGAGCCCGCAGAGGTAGAAGATGTAACAGGCTGAAAACAGCATAAAAGATTCAAGGTAAAAATGATGTAAAAGATGTGAAAAGATAAACACGACAAGGATGAAACAACAGGATGCAAACAAGATTAAAAAAGAGGCTTGTAGTATTTCAGCAGCCTAAAACTCAGTCATCTTTGTTTGTGTGCATCAGCCACGAAGCACAGACCTTGGATGGAAAATGAAGCAGAAGTGGAATTATCTTAAAGCTGTAAAACCAGCAGCTGGTGTTGGATTAAAAACCCCATGGCTCCCATAGACTTACATCTAACTACTCTCTAATATGCAATATGTTTTTGTTTTGTTTTTTTCTGGTCTCATTTGTTTTATTTGGAACATCTAATACATGGTAGAAGGTGTTGATGTCTGCTTTGATGGGCTGTGACTCAGACTTTCAGAGTTTGATGAAGTTTAGTGTTTTAACATTTTCATCTGCTCATTCACAACCCCTCACAGATGGCTCTGACCCCATGCGCATTCCACTACTCCGTCCCTTTTGTCCAAATATGGTCACTTTAGGCTCCGACATGGCAAAGGCCGACTACTGTCTTGGGAGACAATGGATGACATCTCAGTTTGTCCATCCACTGATTACCTACAGTCAGTGAATTACCCCTCCATAACTGGGGGGGGGGGGGGGGGGGGGGGGTGCTCCCTCTAAGTATCTAAATGTCATGGTTCACTACCATATCAATACAAAGAGCCACACTTGTGTAAGGTACATGAGGCTAACACACACTCAAGGTCAAGACAAGTGACAAAGTGAGACACAGTAGACTACATTATCTATTATCCAAAAAGTTAGAGTTTAGTGCACTGAAATACAAGACTAATTACCAGTAAAAGTAATACATTTACAAACAGTCTACATCACAGGTGTCAAACATGCTGCCCGGGGGCCAAATCTGGCCCGTCAAAGGGTCCAATCCGGCCCGCGGGATGAATTAGTGAAATGCAAAAATTACGCTGAAGATATTAACACTGGTCAACAACAAATTTATTGTTTAAGTTTTTTGAGCTGATTTAGGATAATTTTGGTGTGCTGAATCCAAAAATCACATTAATTTTGCTCAATCAGGTCAACTTTCTGAACTATGCTACATATTGGCTTTTTAACATTTTTGCTTACATTTATGGGCATTTTCACATCATATGATACAAAATTCTTTCATATTTCTTGCAATAAACGAGTTCTGAAGATTTTACTTTTGCCAATTTATGATTAATGTTTTTTTAATATTACAGGTGAATGAAATGGCTTCGACTAGAAGATCTTGCAAAAATAAGCCTGACGTATTCTGCTACATTTGCGGTGAATACACCATTGTACCTAACAGGAATCCTGTTAGAAAATGATTTTTTTTTTTTCTCTTAAAACCTATTTTGGGTGAGAACTATATAAAAAATCAACTGATAAAGTCACAAAAATGTAATGAATTTTGTGAGAAGATCAATTTTTTTAAAATCAAATTAGCAAAAAAACCTGACCTGATTGAGAAAAACAGATGTCATTTTTGGATTTAGCGGTGCAAAATGGTCCTGATTCTGTTGAAAAACCTAGACAACTTGCAAAACATTTTTTTGTAACCCAGTGTAATCAACAGTGTCAAAATCATTTCAATTCAGGTTCCACACACAGACACATACATTCCAATTAGATTTCAAGTGGGTCAGACCAGTAAAATATTATCATAATAACCTATAAATAATGACAACCTCAAATTTTCTCTTTGTTTTTTGGTGTAAACAGTTAAATTACATGAAAATGTTTACATCACCATACTATACATTTAAAAAAAAATGTGAATAACCTGAACAAATATGAACAAACAGAAATGTCTTAAGAAAACTAAATGCAATTTTACCAATATTCTGCCTGTTACTAAATGTTTTGTGTGATTGTAACGCACATGTGTAAATGATAAACTGATAATAAGAGGCATAATATTGTTAAAATTGCACTTGTTTTTCTTAAGACAATTCAAGTTGTTCATGTTATTCAGATTTTTTAGGAAACTTTGTAGGTGTAAACCTGATCATAATAGAATTTTACTTTTTTCACTGTTATTATTTTACTGGTCCGGCCCACCGGGGATCAGATTGGGCTGAATGTGGAACTTGTCATGTCGGCTGTTGGACTTTGTCTGTCTTTTCTGTTTTGTTTGTCGTTTCCTGTTTTATTTTGTTAAGTTTCCCTCATGTGTCTTGTCTATTGTCTTTACTTCCTCTCCCTGATCGTGTTCACCTTTTCCCTGATTACCTGACTCCTCTCTGATTATCTCCACCTGTGTCTCATTGTCTTCCCGCCTTCCTGTGTATTTAAACCCTCAGTCTTCCCCTGTTCAGTTGCCAGTTTGTGCTCTACAACTAGTTTGTGTTCACTTACCAGTGTTTCTTGGATCCTGGTCGTTTGTCTGCCGTGTTTGACCTGTTTTCATCCCTCGACCACCGATTCAGCCTGTTCCTACCCTGCCTGTTTGTTCCCGACCTGGTTCGTTTACCCAACTCTGTCTCTGCCTGCTCCTTTTGTTAACTCAGCCTCCTACGATCACCTGTGCTTCGACCTCCGTCTGGATTACAACCGTGAGTTAGCCTGTCCCCCATGTACCGTTGCCTGTATGATTGTCTTTCCGTGTATGACCTGGCTTGTTTATTGACCACCCTCTGTCTGTCCCTAGTGGGGATTCCGTTGGGGTTTTCCCGGCTCGGCCCAGCCGACCGCCTGTCGTTACCACCCGCAGCCCAGACGTTTATCCCCGGAACCAGAGGCTCCACAGGAATTATATATTCTCTGTGTTGTTCCATTTTCCCTGTTAAAGTGTTTAATAAAAACACTAAACCTTATTGGTTTCTCGTGGTCTTGCTTTTGGGTTCAGCCTTTGTACTCAGCCTATTACAGAACTGAACTAAAATGAGTTTGACACCTGTTGTGGAAATGTTCAACTGATAACCCACACACAAAGAGGAGGAGAGAAAGTTAGAGTTAAAATAAATAAATGCATTTATTGAGAAGTCAATCACAGAGAAACTCTGTAAGTGAAGTCAGATTAAACAAGAGAAAATTAAAGATTATATAGAACCAAATCCAACCCCCTCAAACTATGATGTCATTCCTTACGTACATCGTACCACTCCATACTACTCCTTCTCTGCTCCGTGAAGAGGTCATGATGACCTCTTCACTCTAACCTTGCTTAGATCCTATCTGGAGTGCAGGCGCCATCCTCTATCTACACATTTAGACATTTAGGTGTTTGGGTTTTAACTCAAGGCAAGAAAGAACTCCATTCCTGGGTCGGGGGTGTTACAGAGTGGTAAACATCACACATAATGAATAATGACTCAGCATTAAAAGAAGATGTACTAACAGTATAAAATATAAAGAGTATAAATTATAAAAAGTAAATTTTTCCACCACACACCCCTGGTCTACATCCTACTTCATGAAATAGTTGGGTTTTTTTTAAACTAACATAATTATAACTAAATAACTTGAACTGGTTCAGACTTTTTGGGAGATTCTGAATGTTTTAGCTCCAGTCATATGGGGTCACTGCCTCAGCTGTGATCAGTGAAATGGGTGTAAATAACATTCATAACAGTTTAGTAGTGATGGGCAATAATATGAAGAGGGTTTATGTGGAAAGATAAGCACAGAAATACTTCTTTTTTCTTCACTTAAAAAAAAAATAAAAATGTTAGATGAACTGAATGTTAATTAGTTCTCAATTGAGATGGTGAACTATGAAGGTGAACAAATTTATTTTATTCTGTATGAACTGAATTTTGAACTAATTCATGTGAAGTGTAAACGTGCACAACCCTGTCACTGATTATACTTTATTATTCACCATAAAATGAGAATGGAAACAAAGGGAGATTATCTCCTTGGAAAATTATAATCGATTTTACCTCATAAAAATGTGATAAGCTTGGTTAAACAGAGATTTAGATTATCTTACTAAGAAGTTAGCTAATGTTAACATGGACTGTACCAGCTTCAGTGGAACAATGTTAAGTAATTGAACTTATAAAGACGTCAGCTTGTATCCATAAACGAACAAAACACTTAAATAAGGTTGTAAAATAATACATTTCCAACAAGCAAGATGTCTGCTAGCTACTTACATTTACCAATCCTCATGTGTATCATGACAGGTGAACGGAATTTACCAGACAGTCCCTGTCACTGACATCGACACTGGAGAATGAATGAACAAGTTGAAGTTGGTTCTCAGTTGCTTTTAGCACCATCGTGGATAAAAATGGTATGGTCCACAATAGGGGTGTCTGAAACATTAAACTGTTCCAACACTAAGAATGGCAGTGGACTTGTATTATTATTATTATTATTATTATTATTATTATTATTATTATTATTATTATTATTATTATTATTATTATTTTCCACAAAATCTGAATTATTACCTGACCCCTCCAAAACTGATATTTTTGTCTCTTTATGAGCGACTGGGTCTTCCCCCCATAATTCAAACTCTGCCTACAGTTTATGACACTAGTATTCAAGTCGCGGAAAAAAATATTAGACTTATTAGAATTATATAGACTTCTTTTGCATGTTTACATATAAAAATAACTAGTTTGGTAATGAAGAAATACATACATGCATAAATATAAAATTTTGGTGATACCACAGCCTCACAGTGGAGAGCGATTATATGAAATGTAAATGAGGGGGGTTAATACTTCCTTGTGGTTTGAACTCAAATTCTCCACCAGTGGATGGCCTTCTATACAGTTGCAGAAAAAGATTATTACACCATCAAAAGTCATCAAAAACAATGGTTATGTAAGCAAGTACTAACGCCTGTGTGTAGCATGTGACTATAACAGACAGAAAAGAAAACATGGAATCCCTCAAAGTACTGTTTTTGTCAGCACAATGCCATAGCTATTGATGTAAGAACTGAAGTGATTTTGATTATTATCAAGAAAACATGGAAAATGGCTAGATATCAGCTCTGAAATTAAACTATTATGAGCTATTTTTGTTGTTATCATTATATTTGTCCAGACAAATGTACCTTTAGTTGTACCAGGCATTAAAATGAACAAGAAATTGAAGAAAACAAGGACGGTCTAATTTTTTTTTTTTTTTCCCACGACCGTATGTTGTTTATGTCAAAGTGTCTGTGAGTTTGTGTTGTGTTGCCACCTCTAATTCTTTCTTTTAAGTGACAGAGCCGACTGCTGTTGTTGACATTATCCTGCTATCTCAGAAATGTGTGCTCAATTCAACAGTATTCAACAGTAAAAAATGACATGGGAATTATTTGCATACATGAATAAAATACACAGAATTTTTTTTTTATTTCTCTTCAGCTAAAAAGACTGGAAACTAGAACTGATCTGAATAAATAACTACTATAAACAAGCAAGTGTTAAAATACAAAATGAAGAATAAAAAGCATGTCACGATTATTTAAAGTGCCAACCATCAGCATTCCGTAACCTGGGTGAAGAGGGGATTAAGGGTTTTGAGAAGTGTTTTGTTCTGGCCAGGGGCACACAATAACGGCAGCCTGAGGGCATTATGGTGAGTTCACAGAACAGAACATGGTCAAATCAGCTAATAATTCTTTTTGCTTTCTGAACCACCTATTTCTCCTAAATAGAGAACAGGTCTCTTCACTGGCCTCCAATTATATTTGAGCAAAACTCTGACAATAGCGTTTAAGCCCTGTGTCTGCATTAGTATTGTAGGACTTTTCTCTATGTTTGACCCTCGTTTCCGCATGTAAATGCTGTTTTTGGTCTCTGGAATGGATAGTTTTTAAAGGATTTTAGAACGAAGTGAAGATTTTAATGCGGTTTGTGTGTATTCATGTGGAAAATGAAGAGATTAGAAAACAATGGTGCTTTGTGCACCTGGAACATCAACTATAGCTCATGGCGGTATGCAAGCCTGTTTTACCTGCAGTAGATTACTGTCAGTACAGACACACAAAGTCTAAATAATATAAAATTTAAAAAAAAAGAAAAACACTTTAACAACACAAACCAAGACCTTCAAATGAATGTGGATTTATACTCTAACTTGTCATCGCTGCTCAACTTCATGACAGACTAAAGCTTCTTTGTCTTCTACACTGTAAGCCCGGACTGTATTTACCTAAATGCTTTATTTACAATGTACTTAAATGATTTAAGTTTTCTTACATTACTATAAAATGTTAAATATATTTTACTAATTTGTAGACATAGTCAAAAGTACGAAAAAGTTTAAGTTGAATGGCTTTAAATCACTAAGGTTTAGTCATGACCACACCTCTGTATCTCTGCATTGCTTTGTGGGTAGTGGGCATGTTGTTGAAAGTGTGTTATTTTTATGTGCAGGGGTTCAGCGGGGTTGTGGTGTTAGTATTAATTTGATTTAATGTGTTTATGGCAGTGTTTATTGGCCTTTTTGGGTTTGTTTTTGTATTTTTGTAGAGCTGCACCATGAGTCAGAGCCATAGGCCCAACAATGGCTTTCCTGTTCGTCTACTAACAACCTATTTACATGCAAATTTTTATACCTTGCTAAATATAAAAATATTTCCTGTGTTGACAAATTACAGTGAGTAACTTTCTGTCCAACTTCCATCCACACTACAATTGGTGATGGGACTTTTGGCTCTTTAAAGGGAGGTGTTCACTGGAAAGAGATGCTCAAAAGACTGGCTCTTTTATGTTTTTTGCATTATTATAAGACACCAATGTTTTAATGACTAAAGAGGCTACATGTGATGACTGACATTACATTTTAAAGGTGTTTAATTGGTGCAGCAGTAAATATTATCTTATTATGTAATATTATGCAGCAGAAGCAATACTTTCACAATCCGACTGAACAGTACCTGACAGAGAAGGCGCTGATGCGACAGCTGAAGAAACCGACGACACACAATCATTGTCACTTTCAATTGTAGAATTTGTATCATCTGTGACTGTGACATTTCGCCTGAGCTTTTCCACAAGTACAGTCGGGTCCTGAGTTTTCACATGGCGGTGCAAATTATTCACTGACCCAGACTTGAAAGATATATATTTTTTTGCAAATATTGCAAGTTGCATGCCCATCTTTTCTTTCTGAAAAGTGCATCCAAATACTCCTCCTTTTTCTTTGGCTCACTCACAAGTGGTCACGCACTCTTAAACTTTTCTCCGGTTTCGACCAGTCTTCCAGCTCCACCTCCTTGAGTATGCTCACCTCACGCTTCAAACTGTTGTTTTTTTTGCTAACTTCTTGCCATGAGACATGCGCAATGAACAGCTCTTTACAAAGACTCGGTTCCCATCGTTCATTTCAAAGAGCCGTTCAAAAAATTCGATTCATTCGTGAATGTCACATCACTAACTACAATATATTAAGTTGAATAATTATATAAAACAATTTAAAGGATTTTAATTTAAATCAACTTGGAATTGAGTACAATGAACTGATGATATTAAGTCTAATGATTATACAAAGCAATTGACATTGCAACAGTTAAGTTAAATTAACTTTACATATAGTGTGTTGTACTTAAAATAGCAATTCCATTCAAATCAAGCATTTAAGTTTAATACACTCAAATTTTCATACTCATTACTTACATTTTTTAAGGCAATCAGTCTCCTCAAATTTTGTAAGTAAACTTAACTTATCTGGTCTTACAGTGTATGTCCAATATTATCGATTATCTGTAAGTCTGCAGTGTCTATAGTTTGAAGTCTGCCAGAAACAATGGTTTGTCTGAGGGTTTATATCAGGCCATGGTTGTCTTTGTACTCTACTGTGCACAGAGATATTGTGTAAAATGAATATCAGGTGGACAAACTAAAACAGAAGTGAAAAGTACCTGTTTAAAGCCAAATCTGTATTTGTGTGAGCATTTCTCTGTTCCTGTCCTTCATAAACATCCCAACAAATGAGCGCATAAAATAAAATTTAGAAGACCTTCAAAAATAATATGAAAAGAACATTATTTCATTCATTGTTTACTCATATCCTGCTGAAAATCAGTTACTCACTTCTTAGTTTTTAATATGCTGAGGTCAAGACAGTTACCCTTACACCATTTAACAAAGGTACAACTATGATAGGACTCTGAGCCGCGGGGAAGAGACAATAGAAAAATGTCATCCGAGAATTGCACAAGATAAGTGCCCTCTCGAGAAGTCCTGCAGCTGTTTGTGTACAGAATAAAAAACAAGCAGACTGGACACAACCCTGAGGTAAGTCTGCATCTGAGATCATGGTCCCTGACATATGTCCATTCACCAAAACCTGCTGGACTTAGGAAATCTAACAGCAAAATTAACCCTAAAAGACCCAAAAGCATCTGTTAGTCTATAATGTTTAATAACTTTGAACCACTGATTTTATCAGAGCATTGAAATAATTCAGGTTTGTCAGCTGTTGAAGTGATTTTTTTTGTGTGTGTTATCTTTTGTCTCTGTTCCCACAATGTTGATTAGGGATGGGAATCAATAAGAATTTAACGCTTCCCATTCCATTTTCAATTTTGCTTATCGATCCAACTCCTTATCACTTCTCTTATTCTCTTATCCTTATCAATTCTCATTGGGTGAGGGAATAAAAGAGTACAAATGGGTGTGTTTGCATTAACTGTCTTTTATATTTCCATCTCTGCACAGAAAATATAACATATACAGTATGTACAGATAATAACAGATGATGCCGGGCCCGTTTCAGGGGGGGACCATACAGTGAAAGTGAAACTTAAGACACTTTACTAATTCCTCTGTGTCCCACTGTTGTGCACCACATTTCCTTTCCCCTACCTTTGGAAACTTTTATTTGAGGGGGCAGGACGTTTGTTGCCCGCACCAGAACCGACCTGGTGTTCACTCTGCTGCTAGATTCACAACCACCGCTAAGTAGCGTATCAAATACGTGGCATTCCTGTAAATGAATCACATGCTGTGTAGACAAATGTTTGAGCATATTGGAGGGATTTCACCAGTGACGTGCAGTGGGGTTCATGGCTGGGGAGGCACTGACTCTTTCAGAGCCAGACCTACAAATATATGGTGGCCTGAGAAACTGGAATAGAGAGAGTGAGCAAAAGGAATGGCCTGGGTATATGGGCTCTGCATCAAGTCAGCATAGGTAGACTGGCAGGAACTCAACAGGAACCCTTCAAAAAGAGCCATTTCAAACTAAAAATAAAAAAGTTTATGGTCTTACCTTTATTTGTACAAGAAATCCATCCATTCTCAGCTCAGAAATGTAATCCTCCATTTTTGATGAGGTGAATTAAAGTGTATAAAAAAGAACGAAGAAGATTATAAGCTCATGAATCTGTGGACTCACAGGCGCCATCTATCAAGAGGCAGGGGTACTGTTTGCCTCCCCTAGTGACTTTTTCACTGCGGTTTTATGATTAATCTGCGAGCCTAAACACATTACGGAAATACATTCCATACGTTATGCAGATTATGGAAGGATAGAGCATATAATCAAAGTGTTTGAAAGCATTTTAACTGCGGTATGCAGAGGGACAGCGACACAATATTTTCATCGGGTACCAGCAGAGTTCATGAGGGGAGTAGACAGTTCTCCAGGAGGCACAGCACAGCGCTGCCTCACGGCGCATCTCCTCCCTGTATTTGAACGGAGCATGCGGAAATTCTGCTATTCTAATTGACAAAAAAAAAAAATTAAAATAACAATACTGGATTCGAACGGAAATGAGTTTATAGGACATACCAGCTGACAACTATCAACATTTATTATATTTTATAGTTAACTTTTTTTTCTTTTCAAGATTGACAAGGGAGGCTCTGCCTCCCCTGCCTCCTCTGACTGCACGTCACTGGATTTCACCCTTTGGAAGAAATGGAAGCTTTGTAAGTGTTACAAGTGGACCTGGTGTCATCCTTTTGGACTGTTTCTGCTTTCACATCATGTTGGCTATGTTCTGACCAAAACAGTGCAGCGTATGCGTGACGTCATCACGCATGTGCAGCAAAGGTGGAATCGATAAGCAGAATTGTTAAGCAGGCATGCAAACGATTCCGAGGAATTGAGTTACTCTCGATTCCCATCCCTAACGTTGACAATGACAGTGTTGTCTTCTGCAACATTAATTCACCATAAAACATGTAGTTAAATGACAGTGGTTGCAGAGACAAAGTGATTTCCCTGAAAAGTTTTCACTGTTTTGATATGATAACCTTTGACATTTCTCTGAGCTTTAATGAAGATCAGCATGGTCAGTAATAAATATAAGAAAATGCCTGATTTTCACATAAAAATGCTGAGGATAGTGTTATAATGACTCATGATAATTCACTTAGTAATGGTTAAATGTTGAAAAAAAAATCATTTGGAAGTCATTACAAAAATAGTTTTAGGTCTTTATGGGTTAAAAGTAGAAGAAGAAATGGTTAGAATTGGGCAAAAATAAATGAATAAAAAACATAATTATAATCATGAATGGCACAAAAATAAGAATATTGCATGACATTTGGCATTGTATTAAGAGAAGAAAAACACATGCTAATGAATTTGAAACATTGGTTTCCTGTGTCAACCCTGTCTTACTAATATGCTGCTGTGAAAATAATATTTTCTGTGTGTTTTCAGCTTAATAAGTAAATGTTGTTAATGATGTTGCTGTTACTCTAATTTGACATTGTTAAGTCAGTAAATAA
The DNA here is from genome assembly GCF_902148855.1 of Sphaeramia orbicularis. Taxonomy (NCBI): domain Eukaryota; kingdom Metazoa; phylum Chordata; class Actinopteri; order Kurtiformes; family Apogonidae; genus Sphaeramia; species Sphaeramia orbicularis. The sequence continues at coordinate 60,783,145 of NC_043968.1, forward strand.
AGTTCTAAGTATGACTTTATTTATATAAACAAATTAGTACAAAACAGTTTAACATGCAGAAAGAAAGATCAATTCAAGACATAAACACAAATGCAATGTAAAATTGATTAGATGTAAAGCTATAAGAGAAGACAGGAAAAGTAATTTGAGACATACAGTATATAAATACAGCATGGGCACAAGTTGCAAATCAGTGTCAATACCAATTATAATAGATGAAAAAAAAATCTAACAAGTGGTACCAGATAAAACAAACCCCACCCCTTGCACATATAGGGGTTTTTCACGCATGACAGTTTGAAATGACTGATTTTGTAGATCGTTTCTTCCGGTTTCCTTGTCAACAGTGCCTTTGGCCACATCGAAGCGTCACTGCTGTGTGCCCCAGTGTACATCGAATAAACAAAGATTAACTCTGTTTAAGTTTTCCTTCAGATTTAGTTGAGAAGAAGAAATAGGTCGTCGCAATTCATCGAGATGAGGAGCCAGACTTCAGAATCCAATCAGGAAGTGCGTTTGTGTGTAACAGGTGTCCTGAACACCGGCATTTCTGGAAAGACGATTACCAGGGAAACATCGGGGATATTGTGAAGGCAATCAAGAGGTTTGAAATTTCACCCAATATAAGTAAATGGAGGATTTTTTTTTTTTTTTTTTTTTTTTTTTTTTTTTTTATTCATTAAAAATTTGAACTTTAACCTACTTTTCCCAAAATGTAATCACATCTAGTCTGGGTCACTGGCAATCTATAAACCCAATTTGATATGAATTCAGCCAGTAGTTTTGTAGCTAGAATGTTAACAAACAAAGAAACAAACTCAACCAAAAAACAACACTTGCCTCTCTGGTGGAGTAATTATAAAATACCTTCATAAAATATAATTGTAATCATAGAAATGTATACAAATTAAAAAGCTCAAGTGATTCCAAAAACCTGTCTTCTGTTGGTAATGAGTGCCACAGCTTTGGGGCAAACACTTAGCACTGTATTCTGAACCTGTGTGATGTTTTGTATGTAATTATTCAAATTCAACCCTGTATTTGATGGAAAGTCAGTGAAATGCAGCTGGAATCCGAGTGATGTGCTCCCTATAGTCTATAGTTTAGTCTTTGTACTCCTGCAGAGTTTATTGCAATAATCCAACTGAGTAGATACAGGGTTAAATTCATCCCAAAGCAGACAATGTTTAGACTGAACATGTCTAACTGGCTTCATAGTTTTCTTGTTTTTTATTGAATTTTGCATCTTTACCACATGTTTAAACAGTAAAAATCTGTCACACTCCTTCACAGCCTCATCCTCTCAAAACCTAATGAAGATATGAGGCTGACATTTTATATGGTGCTTACTAGGACTGATAACATTATTTTCTGAAAGTATGAAGCCAATTGGAGATGGCGAGTCGGGAGGGCTTGGCTGATTTCACATTAAATGAACAGTAAAAATGTCGATCCCAAACTGACCTATTCATAGACCATGTATTTCATTCCACCAAAAGATCTGCCAACATGATTTACAATATAAGCTGTCTTTGACAACAGTATTATTAAGCTGTTAAATGACTAATTGAAAAATATAGCAGGGTTTGGTTTGGCACAGAAAATATCCACAAACATGTACAGTCCTTTGCAAAAGTCTAGGTTTGTTGTTTTTGTAGGGTTGAAATGAGTATGCATATTTATTTCTAATTCTCCTTTCTTCAGATACAAGAAAATACCGGAAATAAGTGCACAGCCTTAAACACACGCAAAAACTGAGCTAAACGGGTTTTAAAGGTTAAAGTCATTATTCAATATGACCCCTGACCCCATGACAAGAAGCAGCACAACTCAGTTAGAAACATCTGACATGTTGAATGAAACATGGGATAAAACATCAGAAAATTAATGCAATAAATCTCACATCATCTGAACAAAAGGGTTAAAGACATATTAAGTGCAAAGGGAGGTCACTAAATACTACCAATTTGTTTTTTTTCCTGAAACTGTTTTTTAATGCTGTACATACTTCCCATATATCCAGATTGGATCTTAATACAGAGACTGACAAATGCATATGTGTGGTCATTTTACAGTATCTTTACTAAACCAACAAACCTGATGTTGGATTGGGACTCCTGACTATAGAGCAGTGTTTTTCAACCTTGGGGTGGGGACCCCATGCCTGAAATTCATACGGGGTCGCTTGAAATTTCTAGTAATTGATAAAAAACGTTAAAAAAAAATTGCTAATAAAAAATATTTTATAATGATTCAATATATACTTCATTATAATTAAAACACCACACATTTTTCCTAATAAAAATCAAATTCAAATAAAATGCAGGATATAACATCTGAGAGGGCATATCTCAATTGACCTGATCATGTAACCGCATACGTTGCTATGCTTCAACCTGCCCGGACACAGTCGAAACCAGACTGAACAGAGAATGGAAAGATTTCTTCTCCTGTCTGGCCCTGCTAAGACATCTCCAAAAGAAAAATGTCTCCATTTTGAATGTCTGGGGTCACCAGAAATTTGTGATATTAAAATGGGGTAACAAGCCAAAAACGGTTTAGAATCACTGCTATAGAGAGAAAGCAGAGGAAGTTGTGGAACCTTCGCTGAGAAAAAATACGCCCTTGCAAACACAAAAAAATACAAGGCAATGATTATGTTTTTATAATATGAGGCGTGTGGACTTGAGCTGCTGTACAAACCTAGCTGTGAGTTGTCCATGAGCTGTGAAAAGCAGAGAGGAACAGGGCTGGCCAGGTACTCTGGGAGGTACGGTATACGCTTCTATAAATCATCAAAGACCTTATCCAAGGTCTTATCTTCAGTGTGTTTTCTGTAATTGAAATTTGGGGTTGCTCTCATCTCTTATTACTGGAGAAGCCTCACATGCCTCACTGTGCCCTTTCTTAATTATACTGTTAGTGATTAAAACATGCTGGCGAGCCAAGCTATTGAGCTGGGTTGGTGCTCTTCTAATTAATTTGTCTTCCTTCTCTGGGCATATTATGCTATTCTCCCTCCTTCTCATTCTTTGTCTCTAAGCCTAACTTTAGATCCCAGATCTCACAAGCGCTCCCAGACTGTTGTCTCCGTTGTTAATGTTTAATGTTTAGAAGTTCTCACCGTGAAATCAGACCCAGACGCTGACTTCAAATGACAAGTTAATTACAAAACAAACACCAGACTTCATAAGAGATGATACTTGAGTCCTTCATGTCAGCCAAGTAAACAGCGAGCTTCTTTTACTGTCTCAGCAAACTGTACGATGACGTCCCAGAGGTGGAAGTTTACTCATTCCTCCTGTCAGGAGGCTGGGAGGGGAATGGTGGAATGAGGACCGGAGTGTTGAAAGCAGCCAGGAAGGACAATAAATCATGCAGGAGAAGCAATGCCTGAGGGCCAGGGCAGCAAAGCAAGCACTGTGGATGGAATACGTGATGAGGGAGGGGTGCATGGTGGGGGTGAATGAGTGGGCTCACAGAACATGAGACAAACTCAGAAAGGTGTGTGTTAGAGATGCATAAATAAAAGATAGACGAAGGTGGAGCAAAGTACCAAGAGATATGACAAAGGAGAAGACAGTACAGGTGGAGAGATTCTGTTGTGAGACAGTGTCAGTCAGAGGAAATGCCTTTTCCTCTGCACACAGATCCCCGTGTTGAACAAAGCATTCAATCAAAGGTCCTGACATGAAAAACTGGAGCAAACAAAACAAACAGAGAAAGCTCAAGCTCTGCAGCCAAGCCAAGACGAATAACCAAAACAGATATCTATATATGAAAATACTATATACAACTCTACAATTTGTGCTCTTGTCTTGAGAATCTGTGTTTTCTGTATTGTCATATTTAACTGTAAACTTTCAGATTCATTCTTTTTCTGTTTATGCATGATGTCAAAGGTAAACACACTGCGTAGATCCTCCAAACTGCATCGAATTATGGAGCCCTCAAGAGGACAAAGTCAGGATATCTACATCTATCTATCTATCTATCTATGTGTGTGTGTATCACATTTGAAATAAGTAACATGTGCATGCAATATTATTCATCAAATTCAATTAATCAATTGTATCATTAATACTATAGTATAGACATAATAGAAAATATGTCAGTATACACTACCAGTCGAAAGTTTTAGAACACCCCAATTTTTCCAGTTTTGTATTAAAATTCAAGCGGTTCAAGTCCAATGAACAGCTTGAAATGGTACAAAGGTAAGCGGTGAACTGCCAGAGGTAAAAAAAAAAAAAAAAAAAAAAAAGGTAAGGTGAAACAAAACTGAAAAATAATGTACATTTCAGAATTATACAAAAATACAAACAAGAAATGGGTTAACAACTTAAAGCAGTTCTGCAGCAATGGAGGTTCATCAAGCCTCAAAAGTTGGTGCTACCAATTCCTACAGGTGTCCCAACACTTCTGAATTCCTTCCAACTCCCTCTGTCTGCATAAAAGTAGTGTTGGAACACACTTTGGTACCATACCGTTGTGAGCATTATTTGAACAGTATTGAACTGCAGAAAGTAGTGTGTTACAATAAAAATGGAAAAGAGGAAAAGGCAATTAACGATAGAAGAGAGATAGACGGTCAGAACACTGAAAAATGCGGGTCTGTCCTACAGAGAAATGTCCAAGAAAGTCCAGGTGTCAGTAAGTCCAGTTTCCTTCACCATCCAAAGGCACTCAGAAACTGGGGAAATGCTGACAGGAAGAGGTCTGGCAGAGGCAAAGACACAACAGAATCAGAGGACAAGTTTATGACAGTCAACAGCTTGTGTGATAGGAGACTCACAGGACAACAGCTTCAAGCACAGTGAAGATAGTGGTCGTAGTAAGCAAGTCTCAGTTTCAACTGTGAAGAGAAGACTTCCAGTTGCAGGTTTGATGGGTCGAGTTGCAGCAAGAAAGCTATTGCTGAGACTTCAGAATAAGAAAAAGAGGCTTGGCTGGGCCATGAAACACTGCCAGTGGACTACTGAAGACTGGAAGAAGGTGTTATGGACTGATCAACTGTTCAAATAATGCTCACAACGGTATGGTACCAAAGTGTGTTACAACACTACTTTTATGCAGACACAGGGGGTTGGAAGGAATTCAGAAACATTTGGACACCTGTGGGCAGGGCCGGACTGAGACTCATTTTCAGCCCTGGAGTTTCATACCTCAGACCGGCCCACTTTAGATCACGACCGATTATTATTAAAATCATGCAATTCTAACCTTACATGTTAGGTCTACACACTGTTCTGCAAAGCCTTCTAATTCAGTGTATTTTCTAAAATATTTCCAATTCAGCGCAAGTAAAGGTTGCTTCACAATGTGGATTTATTTCAACAGTGAGTGCACATCAACATCTCCAACATTATTATTCCTCACAACACAACAATAACAAAATCTATATTTTTTTTCTTATAAGTGTTAACATTTTTCAAACCTTTAAAATGTTTGAAATGAAATTAAAGTATAAAAATATTAAAAATTAAAAAAATAAATAAATAAATTAAGCTTGCTGCACTTTCTAATAACTATTATTTTGGTATCCTCTGCAACAAAAGATTTCCATCACAACTTACTTGTGGTTTGTTCCATCGATGCTATTGAAAACTTTTGGTACAGTGATATTAGGGGTTTGATGAGGATGATAAGAAAAAAATATGTGTATCCTGTGACTGAGGGTGAGCAAAGCAATCAAAGCTAACAACAGACTCCTCTTCATCTGTGTCATTTGTGCCTAGTGGTTCAGGGCTGTGCTGCTGAGCTGCTCCTCTGTCATCAGTAGACTCTGCTCTCCCTTTCACTCTTCCTCCAGTTTCTCTAGACTCGCCTGCACCTGGATCACAATAAAAAATAATATCTACAGACATTTTGACTTACTGAACCAGTTCAGATCTTTACACTGGCTAAATATGCAGGCTTATTTAATATGACTTTATACTATTGCCTTTCAGTTGTGGGCTTTGTGTATTTACTGTCTCACTTTTAATAATAAAAATTAAAATAGGTCAGGACTATGGTTTGGGTATAGAAAGTGCTTTTACGGGAACTAATGCTTGTTCACACAGTCTGTTCCAACAGCTCACCTTTTCCTTCCATACTGACAGGAACAATCCCCTCATCACTACTGGCTCCTGGCTCTGCTTCTGACACTAAAGCACAGTTTAAAAATGCTCATAATTGTCAGCACAAATCTTCTATTTTCAAAGCCTTGGTGTCAGTTTCATTCATATAGTGCTGAATCCTGGAGCATCTCAGAGCACCTTTCATATTGAACAGGCCTACACCATACTCTTCATTGGAGCCTATTTCTTCTAATCCTCTTCCCTCTCTGAGCAGTCCTACCTGCCCACTCTGGACTTGTGGGCTCATGGCAGGTGCTGGATCTGGTTTCTGAATCTGAGAAGCTACAATACAAAGTTTCCCACTTTCGTGGCGTCGCATCATACTATTATTTAAATGACATAACGTTATGTTCCACGCCACAATGCCACACAATTCACTGACTCGATAATTAACTAACTTGAAAGGTGGTTTACCCGGTTCATCGTCCTTATTAGTTGTTTCCAACCGGGAAGTCGTTTTTGTGAAAAAGTTGCAGATTTTGTCACATTTGGCTGCGTTTGCTTCCAGAGCTTTCCTCTTTTTAATTCTTGCCTTCTCCACACCACCCTTGCTCTTTCTATTATCCATGTTTCAAACAGCAAACACAGCTGAGCATCGACATAGCCTACAGAGCACAGATCGTAAAAGCTCCACAGCTACAGTATAGAGCTACTAACCGTATGCAAGGAGATGTTACGCCAGGTCACGGTGTGTCCGCAAAAAAAAAACAGGAAGAAAACAAACAGTTTACTAGTAGAGGGGGTGGGGCCCAGGAACAGCAGCTGCAGATTACGTGGTCAACTCAGTGCTATGACTGAACACCGGCCCCCAAAAAATAAATAAATAAAATATTAAATACATATTTAAAGTGAACTCCGGCCCTCGCGGCCCAAATATTATACCGGCCCACCGGGAATTGTCCCGGTCCTCCCGATTAGCCAGTCCGGGCCTGCCTGTGGGAATTGGTAGCACCAACTTTCAAGGCTTGATCAACCTCCATTGCTGCAGAACTGCTTTAAGTTGTTACCCCATTTCTTGTTCGCCTTTGTGTATAATTCTGAAATGTACACTATTTTTCAGTTTTGTTTAACCTTACCTTTTTCTTTTTTTTTTTTTTTTTTTTTTTTTTTTACCTCTGGCAGTTCACCGCTTACCTTTGTACCATTTCAAGCTGTTCATTGGACTTGAACTGCTTGAATTTAATACAAAACTGGAAAAATTGGGGTGTTCTAAAACTTTTGACTGGTAGTATATATATATATATATATGTATATATATATATATATATATATATATATATATTTATAGTTTTACTTTTCCTCACCATACTTTTATCCAGTTTTACACACATTTACACCAAACATTGTTTTAGATCCGCACTGCAGCACTTGACATGTTGACAAGTTGTGAAAATGGAGTGTTAGTGCAGAAATAGACAAGAGTAGTCTGTAAGGTGGAGAAGATGCATGTAGTCTGGAGGAACATTCCTCAAACATGGCCCAGGAAGGTTTTGAACATTCAGGGGATGTTAGCTTTGGGTATTTGCAGAACACTGACGGAGCATTAGCTGAATCAATATGCTCTGGCCAGCATATTGCCGGCTGTCAATCACACCTGTCCATCATAATCTGACATGGCAGCCGTCAATGACTTCTAATAACCATAAAGTCGTATTAGCAGAGGAATAGACCGCTAGTGTATGCATTAGAGCACAGGTGTCAAGCATACAGCCCGCAGGCCGAAACCACCAAGATATTAACAATTAAGGATCAAGGTCAAAGTCATTTTAGTTCAGGGGCCAAATACAGACCAACATGATCTCATGTGGATCACACCAGGAAAATACTGTCTAACAACCTATGAATAATGACAACCCCAATCTTTCTCTTTTAGTGTAAAAAAGTAAAATTACATGAAAATGTTTATCTTTACAAACTATCCTGTCCCAAAAAAAAGAATAACCTGAACAACTATGAATAACCTGAAATATCTTAAGAGAATTAAAGGCATTTTTACCCCGCCCCCCAAAGGGGAGGAAAGGGGTATTGTTTTTGGTTCGGTTTGTTTGTTTCTTTGTTAACACTCTAGCAGTCAAACTATTGGTTGAATTCATACCAAATTTGGTTTACAGATTCCCAGTGATGAAGAATAGACGTCATCACATTTTGGGAACAGTTGGTCAAAGTTAAAACTTTTTATGAAGTTTAGAATCTTTTTTTTTTCACTTATAATGGGCGGAATTTCAAATGTCTATAAAAACATCAATTTTGTTTCAATTTACTTCAAACTTGCCACATATATAGAGGCAATTGGTATGCTGACAGCACACGCATAGACATGATGACATCAGATGGATCAATGCCAAAATAAGCTACAATACGTGCGAAGGGTGGGGTTTGTTGTGCCTGGTACTACTTGTTAACAATATTCTACCTGTTATTAAATGTTTTGTGTATTTGTAGATCAGAGGTTGCGCTAGAAATGTTTATTGTCCATCATTTTGACGGACAGGGTCATAAAATACTGTCATAGCACATTATTATGCATCATTTCAAATTTAAATTTTTCAATGATAATGACATATATTTAGTAGTATTTAATGTTCAAAAACATCTCAATGATGCAGTAACTGTAGTTGCTGCTGGCTGATAAACCAATGTGATATTAAGACTCACATAATTATATACGCCACTTTTAATTGGCGTGTTATCTGTAGGCATTATAAGCTTTCCACATATATGTTCACACTGTGTCAAATATCACACACTGAGGGTTAGGGTTATGTGAAACGTAGAACTTGGCTCGAATTGGCATGCCATCAAATAACACATGAAAATGCGTACATATAGCACACCAAATGCCATAAGAACTGGGGTATTACTGGCATCAGTCCTACTTTTTTTCATCGCATTTATCAATGCCATCACATTTACTGGGCTTTCTAAAATAACCAAGGAGACTCGGCTGTCTTTGCATTTTGCGCTAGCAAAGTAGCATCTAATTTTGGTTAAAGTCAGCCAAACAATGAGACAAGACTTGACACTGACTGAGTAATAGTCACACTGGCGCATCGACTGGACAGGGGGTCTACTACAGGTGAAGTAAAGGGGAGTCATTTGACTGAAGGACCGCTGTTGTATAAAGTGTAGTTATGGACGGTGGCGCTGTAGGGTTCTGTACAGGTAGGATGCTGTTATGAACTGTCTGAGGCTTTGTTAAGAGACAGACAGACCAGCAATCCTGTGAGCAGGTTCTGTTCACAGTGTTGTGGGAAACTTTCTTTGGTAGATTACCCTCAGTATTTTAATCTGTCAAAATGATGGACAGCCTTCAGAATTTTCCATCATTTAAAAAAAAAAAAAAAAAAAAAAAATCCATCAATGACAGAATATTTTCGGTTCATGGGACCTCTGTTGTAGATCCACTGGGATCTGTTAGTAATAATCCATATGTGCAAATGATAAACTGAGGAATAATATTAAAATTGCACTTATTTTTCTTAAGATATTTCAGGTTGTTCATGTTATCCATATTTTAAAGGAAACTTTGTAGATGTAAACATTCTCATAATGTAATTTTACTGTTTTCAGTGTTATTATTTTACTGGTCCAGTTTGGTCCGACTTACTTGATATTTCTGCCATTCATTTGCACATATGCTAGTTTATTTGCACACTAATTGTTTTCTAACTGCACATACTGTTTACTAAACTGTACATACTGTGGTTATTTTTATATGTGCACTGTATAAAAAATCTGTAATTTAACAAAATTTTCACTGTTTATTTTACAGATTTTTCCTTTATTTTTAAGATATAGGAAAATATAAACGAAATTACAAAAATAGACTGTGATTTTACATGTCAAATGTAAAATAACATGAAAAAACTGCAACTGTGAATAACCATAACATTTACATTTTTTAAAAGAATTTTTTTTACTGTTAAAATACATTTGCAAATGTATCATAATTTCACAAATATTTCTTTTCTATTTATGAGATTAAACTGTTAATTTAAAGTTTAATACTGTAAATTTTATTTATTTATTTAACCTTTATTTAACCAGGAAGAAAATCCCATTGAGAATAAGAACCTCTTTTCCAAAGGAGTCCTGGCCAAGAGGCAGCACAACACATAGTTACAACATACAGTTACATTATACAGTGACAACATACAGTAATTTACCGGACCAGTCAACCTATGTAAAACACATGCATGTCATTGAGATATTCTCTAACACTCTGAGTTTAGATTTAAAAGCATTCAGAGAGATCAGTTCAGTCAGTTTCCAGTCTCTTAGCAGCATATTCCATGAGCAAGGAGCAGAGTACACAAATGCCCTTTTTCCCAGCTCTGTACGGGCGAATGGCACAAAGAGGAGCAAATGTTCGTTTGATCTCAGACAATAAGATTCAATATATAAATAAATAATAAAATAAAGAAATAAAACCAGATAAAATTACTGACAACTGTAAAAGAAGTATTTGTTCTGTAAGTTTAACAAGACTTGTTTGTTAATTGACAACTATCTTGTGTAATGTTATGTGAGGTTTCACAACAAAATGTTGAATAAATGTATTTTTGTGAATGTATAACATGTATAAGCATGGATAAACTGTCAAAATACAGTTTTTATCAGTGGATTGTACAACTTAGTCTCACTGAAAATTATTTATCTATATATATTAACAGGTAATTTGATTGTTTTAATACATGTAAATATTCTTTATTAAACATTAAAAAGTCAAAAAAAATATGCAAAATCTCACGTAAAGTTAGGGCAAAAAACTGTATTTTGATTATGGAAAATTACCGTATTTTTATGAGATGTTTTTTTTTCCGTTATTTAACAGTATTTTTTTTTTTTTGGCACCCCAGCTGCTGGAATATTACCTTTTTTTTTTTTTTTACAGTGTATAAGGTACATAGTCTTGATATATATATATATATATATATATATATATATATATATATATATATATATTATTTATTTATTTATTTATTTATTTATTTATTTATTTATTTTATTTTATTTTATTTTATTTTATTTTATTTTATTTATTTATTTATTTATTTATTTATTTATTTATTTTTAACTAGTCAAGAACTACCTGTAAGCAAAATTTCATTATGTGCACATAATGACAGTCATTCTTGAATCTTGAATCATATGGGCTGTACATGGGCCCTGAACTAAACTGACTTTGACAGCCCTGTATTACAGGACCAAAATAAAGCAAATCACACTGTTATATTTGTCTTTCCATACAAATTGTCACAGTGACAGTGTGTCAGCCCTACACTTGCCCAGTGACGTGTCCAGGGTGTACTCCTCCTTTTGGTTGCTGAGGGAGGCTCTGGCATCGTCACAACCCTATTGAGAACAAAGCAGTTCAGGAAATGAATGACTGTATGCATGACTGAACTGACTGAGCTGAAAGAAAGGTGACTGCACATTTCCAAGCAGAGCAACAGAGTAATTACTAGTTATATGTCTGAAAGCACTTATGAATGGATAAAATTACAAGTGTCCACAGATTTGACTTCCCAAGTCCTTTCAAAAACTTGAATTACATCCTGCTGAAAGGTAACTATGGAATTAATGGCAATTCATGTCAAAATCTATCAAGAACTGCAGCTTCAACTGTGCTTGCATTCTATATTTTCTAATTGCTCCTCAAGCTAAATACAGTTTCCTATACTCTGTTGCATGTATGCATGTAGTAGCCACTAGTTCATTCTCTGCAAACTACATTCCATATTTTTTTGTGTTTTGAATCTAATCCCTGCAGGGGAAGTTCTCCTAGCTTGACTCCAGTTCGCATAATTTATACACCTTGTTTTCGCACTAATATCTCCCTGTACACATATTCTTCACATGGACACATGGGAGAAGATTCTGGGATAAATTCACATGAAAATAATACTATTCCTGCAACTCCTGGACAGACTAAGGATATGAGGAGGTAAAGGACTCATACTGGGTTAGTAGGGATTCTTCGGAAGAGGAGGGAAAGAAGGAAATAAGCACAAATACTTCATTATTGTATTTAAGTTACAGTTTTCATCTGTATATGTATATTAAGTATTTATTAGGATGACAATTTCTTCCTTTGAATCTTTACATTTTAACTCACAGACTGGATAAATTCATTGAAAAACACAATCTACTTACAGAAAGTCAGTATGGATTCAGAATGGACAGATCAACATCTCTGGCATTAATAAAATTAATGGAACAAATCACAGATTGTATCGATAGTAAAAAAAAAAAAAAAAAAAAAATAGCAGTAGGAGTATTTTTGGACCTAAAAAAAAAGTTGTCGACACCATTGATCACATCACATTACTAAATAAACTGGAAAAATATGGGATAAGGGGGTTTGGGTTGAGCTGGTTGGAAAGCTATTTAAGGAACAGGCAACAGTTTGTACAAATAGGTGAACATAAATCAGAATACATGGAAATAACATGTGGAGTACCACAGGGGTCAGTACTAGGTCCAAAACTATTTATATTATATATAAACGATATAGGTAGGGTATCAACATTAGTAAAATTTGTCTTGTTCACAGATGATACAAACATTTTTTGTTCTGAGGAGAATTTGCAGCAGATTTTGAAGATGATTACAACAGAAATAAATAAACTAAAACTGTGGTTTGACAGAAATAAATTATCTTTAAACCTGAACAAAATAAAAATGATACTGTTTGGAAGACATACAACGGAATCCCAGGTAGAACTAATAATTGATAATACACAAATAGAAAGAGTAAATGAAATAAAATTTCTTGGTGTAGTCTTGGACCACAAAATCTGCTGGAAACCTCATATAAGCCATGTAAGAACAAAACTGGCAAAATGCACTGCAGTTCTGGGTAAAATAAGTCACATACTGGATCCTAAATCATTGCAAATTCTATATTCTTCATTATTCTTACTGTATCTATCCTATTGTGCGGAGGTCTGGGAAACATCGATAAAAGCCCTCTATAGCCTGCATGCACACTACAGAAAAGAGCAATAAGGAAAATAAACAAAGCAGGATACAGAGAATACACAAACCCACTATTCATAAAATCAGACACATTGAAATTTATGGATTTGGTTAAATTTAAAACAGCGCACATAATGTACAAAGCAAAAAATAATCTACTGCCAAAAAATATCCAGGGAATGTTCACTGAAAGAGAAGGAGGCTACAATTTAAGGAGAGACCTAAATTTAAAAAAAAAACAAAAAAAACAAAGTAAGGACAACAATGAAAAGTATGTGCATAACAAGCTGTGGAGTGGCTTTGTGGAACAATCGAAAACAGGAGATAAAGGAAAATACAAACATAAATATATTTAAAAAGAGGTATAAAGAATTGTTTCTAAGTAGGTATATGGAACATGAGGGATAGAAATAGTATTGTCTCAAATACCAGTCGTAGTTCTTGGAATTAAGAGAGAGTAATTACTATTTCAGAGATTTCTATGTGTGTGAGTGGATTGAAAGTGAGGACAAATGTGAAGTCTAGATGAACTGGGATTGTGGGTGTGAAATTATGGAATGGACCTAATAATGCAATTAAGTTATCCATTCCTTTGGCAAAGTTAAAAAAAAAAAAAAAAAAAAAAGTACTTTAAGTTTAAATTATTCAGAAATATTCAACTGAGATTGTAGATGTGTTTTTGTTGTTGATTTTTTTAATGTTTATATTTGTTATTATTATGGTGTGAATGCTTGATGCTGTACACATTTAAGTTGATGTAAGCAGTGTATGAGTTGAAAAGGATAGGCAAAAAAATAAGCTTTTGCTCCTAGCCTATTCCTTTTTTGGTTTTTATGTTTATTACGATTAATGTACTGAGTACAAGGATTGATGTAAAACCAAAAATAAATTCATTCATTCATTCATTCATTCATTCATTCATTCATTCTTTCATTCATTCTTTCATTCACAAATCTGTGCTTTTTGCTCCTTTCTTAAAGCAAATGTGTTATTTTGGTTTCAATGCATTTGAGGGAAATTATCAAAAATTGGTACCTTTCACTACATCAAGACTGGTTTTAAATTCAATCAGTGGAATAACATAAAAAAGAAAAACCTTGAGTCATGCACATCTACAAGAAAATGAAGTGTAGAACAAACATAAAAAGCCAGTGTATCTCTGTTAGAGGACTACATCTGTGGAATAATCTGGTGCAGAACTTAAAAATGTCTTCTTCAGTTTGTGCATTTAAAAGGATATATAAATCCACTATAATAACAACATATACAACATTATCTGAAAAAGTGAATATCTAGTTACAACATAGAAGTACGCATAAAATAAGATATTGCAATTAATTAATTATCATAATAAGAAAATATTATCACATTTCTTGATCATTGTAAATATTTAACGTGCATATAAATATTATAGTTTATATTAAAAACGGTTGATTGTGCAAATGTGATTGTGTGTGAGGTGACCAAAAAAGTGTATGTGAATGGTTTGTATGGATGTTTAGTGTTATTGTAAAAATATACAGAAAAAAGTGTGTTAACAAAGCAAAGAAAGCAAATTTAATTTAATTATTAGTTTCTACAAAGGGTCAATAAATTATACTTCTTCCCACTCCTTTTCGAGCACAGAAAAATTTTGTTTGACCATGTTGTATGGTTCTTTGTTATCTGATGCTTTTATGTGCTCGGAAAAAAAACTACACACTACTACTACTACTACAAAAACAAGATAAAGGATGAGACAAGACAGACATTGTAAAACAAGCAAAATAGTTAATGGTAAGGGTTAACTATTACATTATTATACTTAAACGAGTCGTATGTCGATTTGTGGCCAAAACTGGTACTGCAATCACATTCAAAATACTGTAGAGTAAGGTATCCCCCCCCCCCAGACCAGGGGTTGCCAGATTCAGCATGAGCATCTACTATAAGGAGCTACTGTGGCAAGTGAAGAGCCCTACACCGGTACTTATACCAGGCCCAGGCCACGGTCTCTTTACCCAGTGAGAGCCACCAGGTCTTCAAATTCTTCTCCACTTTCAGCCGTCTTCATGTTTCAAAAGCATCTCCTATACATATCCTTGTTTTGTTTGTCACGTTGTCAAGGCGTATTTGGGAATAATAAGAGGCCTTTTAGGTTTAGAAATGTCAGACATTTGTGATCAGAAATGTTCCAGCTGCAGCTCAGTGGGAACTGGTAACCTGGATGCTGAAATGCTACTGACTTGGTGATTGGTAGATAGCTGATGGGCGGGGCATCAGACCAATACACAAAATGACAACATAAACATTATTTAGGGGCTGACACTTAGCTTTTCAAATGTGAATATTCTGTCTGGACTACTACTATCAGTGATATCAGTATTTGAAATGAACATGATTCCTTAATGTCTGCTAATATTCAAGGCCATTTTATGATTACTGGGAACACAATTCTTACATACAACTCCTTTAAATGAGGTTCATTTAACTTTGCACATAAATGTTTTTCAAAAGATACATGTTTTCTTTATGGAAAAACCCCCATTTTTCATGATGCGGGGGTACATAAATGAGTAAAAAACATGACAGCAATAAGAACTGCAAATGTTTCCAATTTTATGGTGCTAAAATGGTTTTAAAAAAATCATAAATAGTTATAGTAGAAAATTTCAAAGTAAAAACAGCTAAAAACAAAGGCAATGAAAATCAATAAAATCAGACTGATAGTTTAAGAGCCTATGCTTTTCATTTTTGCCGTAGTTCACATGAGGAATTTGTACTTTTTCTTATTAGTGTTTTATTTATTTTATTTTTTACACTAATGTCTATGCTTCTACCAGAGTAAAGAATGTGTGGACTTTCAGCACCTCTGGCTATCACTGGAGGAAAATGGAAATAACACTAAGGCAGACTGGCATATTTCAGCATCTGGTGTCTTCAGTCACCCACAGTGAGACAGATACGGTCCATAAACTACAGACTAATCTTTGAGGTTATTATTGCGCTCTTCATTACTGGACAGACTGTCAGTGGACACAAAGGTCAAACAAAACCCTCAACTACGCATAATTGCGTCTGTGTTTTCTGTGTAGCGGTACAAGGGCAGCTCGGTGGTCGGCTTTCCTCTCCTGTGTCTCTAATCTGAACTCCACTTAGGCCGTCTGATGATGTGCCTGAAGAAAAGGCTGCCTCATTAGAAGATGGCCCCGGAGCTGTGTGGACCTCAGTGAAGCGTTGTGACCTCGCTGCTCTTCTCTGAGTGAGAAAGCAATGAGGACAGCACCATTTCAGCGTACGTTACAGACACGCCTCAACCACAAACACACACTGGCTCACACTGTGGAGCCTTCACTTCTGCTGGTCCTGTCTGTTTGTCATAGTTTTGTAGACTTTAGAATAAGGGGGTGTGAACACGTATTAGGTAATACAGTAAGTGGTGCTCATGTTAACTGTTCAATTACACATTATAAAAGTTTATGAAGATGGTCCACAGGGCATAAGTACCTCGTACTTATAAAATATATACACACAAGTTAGAAAATACCTAGTGTCCCAAACCGTTCATTCTACCCTTTAATTCATCACATTTTGTTCCCCAATACCTACATATAAGCTGGGTGCAATTTGTTGGGGAGGGATCAACCCGCCCTCTAGTTTTTACATCCCAACTTCAATACTTTGCTCAATGAATGTCATCATCAGGGAGGACAACCAACCAATTGACCACCTATTTTACAACCAATTTACACCCACACTGCAAATTTGAAAATGCAAATTTAACACCCTCAGAGTCGAAATTAACACTGAGCCAGGGTTTATATGGGAACCACCGGTTAAGTGTTAAATTAAGACTTCTGAAAGTGTTAAAATGATTAACACTATGACAGTGTTCAGACAAACTCTTTAAGAGTAAAATATTAATACCACAATGGATGAAAAGAACACTAGATTAGTATTCAAAGTTCATTAATTAGTGACACTAACAGAGTTAACTATTCAACACTGCACCAGTATTCAAGTGACATACTGTGGTGTTAAATGTAAATATAACTAGTGTTTGAGGTGTACATTGTCCACTGGGTTTAACACTATTAGAGTTAAAAATGTACAATATGTTAGTGTTAAGTCTAACCATCCACCACACATGTACAATAATCACTCCAAAAAGTACTGCAATTATATATATATATATATATATATATATATATATATATATATATATATATATATATATATATATATATACATACAGGGTGGGGAAGCAAAATTTACAATGAACATTTAGTTGTTTTTTCTCAGCAGGCACTACGTCAATTGTTTTGAAACCAAACATATATTGATGTCATAATCATACCTAACACTATTATCCATACTTTTTCAGAAACTTTTGCCCATATGAGTAATCAGGAAAGCAAACGTCAAAGAGTGTGTGATTTGCTGAATGCACTTGTCACACCAAAGGAGATTTCAAAAATAGTTGGAGTGTCCATAAAGACTGTTTATAATGTAAAGAAGAGAATGACTATGAGCAAAACTATTAGGAGAAAGTCTGGAAGATACTATTAAAGAAGAATGGGAGAAGTTGTCACCCCAATATTTGAGGAACACTTGCGCAAGTTTCAGGAAGCGTGTGAAGGCAGTTATTGAGAAAGAAGGAGGACACATAGAATAAAAACATTTTCTATTATGTCAATTTTCTTGTGGCAAATAAATTCTCATGACTTTCAATAAACTAATTGGTCATACACTGTCTTTCAATCCCTGCCTCAAAATATTGTAAATTTTGCTTCCCCACCCTGTATATATATATTTTTTTTTTTTTCTTTAACATGGGGGCTTCACATAAAGTTTGACAAGGTGCACAACACTCCTAAAACCCTGTAAAACCACCTTTTACAATACTTCCCAACACATGAGGCAGCTTGGAAGTGCAGGAGACAATCCATGAATTTGTTTGAGGTGCCTGAACAAAAGTAAAACAAAGGAAACAGCTCAACATTGTTGCTGTTTTAGCCAGTTACTGTCACATCTGAGTGAAAGACTGAACTCATACGCACGGTGCTGAAGGGAGAAAATGGGTTTAATAACATAAAACAATACATGAGAACCAGACAAAATCTGGGTTTGAAAACATCAGAGTCCACGGGAAGACAGGATCAGGGCGGTGAGAGTCTGGGTTATGGCTCTGAAGTGAAATGGGATGGACATCTATGGAGATCTGAAGCAGTGACAGCAGCAGCAGCAATGATCTGGCACTGTACCAGAGCAGAGGAGGTGCTTATATTGGTTCCTCATGCAGATCTGCTCCAGGTGTGACAGGTGCCAGCAGGTGAAGTTGATAATGAGTCTGAGGGAGGGGTCTGTGGCAACACAGGAGTGCACCATGGCATGCACTATTTGTTCAATAGCTTTGCTCTCAACTCTTGTATGAATTGTATGAATTACTGAAGACTACAATGCAAGAAGCCGTCGAGCTAAAATTAGCATGTTCAACGTTCTAAGTTTGCAGCAAGAGCTAATTTTAGCAGCTGGTTAGCAAGTTGGTCTGAACAGTAATATACACATTATGATACTGACAGAGCTGACAGAAAAGTTCCTTTCAGCCTAATAAATAGCCTTGTTTCAGAAGTAAAATGGTACTTATACAACGCCTCATATGACGCCCATGAGCACACTGGTCTTCTCTGTTGCTCTGTCCAGAAATCAACACCCAGTATGGTGTTCAGTCATGCTCCTCAACACCTGGTAAATGTACCCCAAAAAATGGCACCATCAAAGATACAAGATGACTCTGCAAGTGTTAGTTTTTATGGATCAAAGGTTATATTAACTCTGAATGGGGTTAAATACAAGTAACACTGGAAAATCAACACTGGCAGATTTGCTGTGTATGTCCAGTTTATACCTATATCCTACATTTCTGGCACATTCACCTGAACCGAACTGTCGGCAGTCTCAGAATTCGCGAACGTCCCCATGCATTGGGGCACCGTAAAAGGGGGGTAAATGTGACAAATTCATAGGATCCAGTGTTTGTGTGTCCAGTGGATACAGGTTAGAAGTTGTGAAAATTTTGTGTAAGATTTGCTGTATAATAGAGGAATAGAACCTGGGAGTTGGACGTTGAAAGTATGTAAAATCTACCATTTGTTTCAAGCCAGCGTTAGTTATGTTAGTTATGGACTGCACCCCCACGTATATAACTGCTGCCCCCTGTGCTCTCCCCCCCCCCCGTTTTTTTTAACAAATCACACCCTGCATATAAGCAGTACAACATAAATCCATCATAACTTAGGAGTATGTATGGCGTACAACGCAATTTGTAAAGCCTCACTAAATATTTCACAATATTAATTTACCGTGTGTTTGATGTTCACACTTCTCTTCTCACTCCACAGTAAAAGTAATATAAATAGCAGATATCTGTACATTTCATGTTTTACTCTTGTATGTTTCTGCTTGTTTTATGTATTTTGCTGCTGTTAACACTGAAATTTCCCCACAGTTGGATCAATAAAGCCTTATCTTATCTTATCTTATCTTGTCAAATTTTATATATCATATTTCCTTAAAGCTATACCTACCGATGTGGCATTTCTCACAGCACTTAGTAAAAGTTTGAACATGAACAACCCGCCTCCCTCCAAAGCCCCGCCCCCTTCCCTCTGCCTGAGCTCTGAGGCTCCTCCTCCTCTAATCTGATGCGCGACGGAAACGGAGGAGGAAGCAGAGGTGGAGGTCCGGTCCGTTTGGCGTGTCCGCGGACCCCTCCCTCAGTAATCAGATGCATCATCCACCTGCCGCGGGCCCGCGGCTCCTGTTCCATCAGTAGACCTGGTCTGTGCAGTACTGGGTCAGTGTCTTCACTGCAGTGCCCAGGGGATGGGCGCGCGCACTGTGAACGCGCGGCCTCCGCGAATTTTCCGTGGACATTTGAGGTTTCATAGTCCATACAATTATCATCCTACATCATCTTACATGTGTGACACCATGTAATTATATCTGTATGAGTCCCACCGTCATAAAAGCTGAGCTTTATGCAGACCTGTTCAGTCCAGTACAGCTGACTTCCGGACTTTTATCTCCATCCTTCATTCATCAGACTCCTGTTTGTGCCCCTCAGTTGTTGTTTCTGTTCATAAATCAGTTTAATCCCTTCCACATGTGCATGTCAGTTCTATCCATACACATCCTAGACAGTAGACTGTGGTCAGTGACAGGAGAAGCAGCGCCAGTGAAGCGTCAGATTCAGAGGGACACATATCGGATGTGAGACGGCGATAATGGATTGGATGCTGGATGGCCGTAATGGATGATTGACAGGAGGCTCAGTCAGGTTCAGCCAATTATTTCATTCGGACCGAATAAAATGATTGGTCAGACTTTTATTAGAAATATGTGAGAATTGAACATTTTTGAGTTTCAATACCTGGTGGATTTCTTTTACATTTTAGTTTGACACACACTTATTAGGAGCATTTTAAGATGACAAAAGAAAAGTGTAAAAATGCCACATCATACGGTATAGCTTTAAATAAAAACCAGGAGTCAATTACAAGCTGGGTGAAGGTTAGCACAAACAAATAAAAACCAGTTCTCAATTACTGAAACTTAAAGGTGCAACAAGGTTTGTACAATTAAACCTCTGTTAAAGAAGTGATATTTTGCTTTTTTTTTTAAAATGGAATTATGTATTTTAAAACATTTCCCTGTGGTCTACATAAACTGTAAATCAGGGGTGTCCAAACTTTTTTTAATGAGGGCCAGATCTGATAATGTGGACATTGCCAGGGGCCAGTGGTCCCTTCAGACATTTTTTAAACAGTAAAAATTACATATAAATGCGCTGTTCTACCACAATCTTATTTTCATTGTCACAATATCATTTTTTTAAATGGCACCATAACCAAATCTAAGCCACTCAGTGTAATGAGACTAGTACAAAGGCTGAACCCAAATGCAAGACCAGAACACAGATGACCAATTGAGAGTGTTTATTAAACACAATCACGGTAGTAAAAACACAGCACAAAATTGTTAACACGTCTATGAAGGCGTGTGATACTGGACTCTTCGTCCGGGCTGTGAGCGGAGAATATGGATGGTCAGCACGGCCGAGCCGGAGGATTCCCGTCAACACCCCGAGGTCAAGGTCCAGGCGAGGGTCGAAACACAAGGTAACACGTTGGAGGCTGAGGTAGACAGGGAATAGGCAGAATCAGAAGTCGATGTACGAACCAGGTCAGAACCAGACGAGCAGGCAGACAAGGAACAGGCAGGATCGGTGGTCGGAAGGCAAAAACGGGTCAAGAACGGGCAGACAGACTGACAGGTATCCAAAAACGCTGGTAAGTGAGCACACAAAGGTAGAACACAAACTGGCAAAGGAACAGGGGAAAACACAGGGTTTAAATACACAAGAGGGCGGGAAGACAATTGGACACAGGTGGAGATAATCAGGGAGGAGTCAGGTAATCAGGAGCAGGTGAAACAATCAAGGAGGGGAAGTAAAGACACCAGACATGACACAAGAGGGAAACTTAATAAAATAAAACAGGAAATGACAGACAAAACAGAAAAGACAGACACAGTCTGGGAGCAGACATGACACTCAGGTTTGAACAAATTAAAAAAAAAAAAAAAAAAAAAAAAAAAACAATTCCGCCTTCCTTTCACATCTGGAGTCAGATAACATAGAACAAACTGTATAGAGTATCTTAAACTTCCAAGTTGATAAAAATCTTAACCCCACATTCATTTTAAACATGACTTATATGAGTAATCATTACTCATATATTACTCAGTAATGCAAAGTCTGTTAACATTTAAGATGAAAATATTTGACTCTTACGCTTGTCTTTCACAAAATCATTCAGAAAGTAATATTTGTGTCACATCTACAAGTACATAACACCAGCAGTTATAGGCAACTAACCTGGCAACTTGGTAGCCTGCCCTGGTGGTGAATTCATTGAACTCCCAGGTTCACATGAAGAGTCACTGTTGTGAGTTTAAAGCAGCTTGAATTTGCTTCACTTTTTCGGAGCGCTCACTCCCTGCTAGCTTGTCGTATGCGTTAGCATGTTTTGTCTGCTCGTGTCTCTTTACATTGAATTCCTTAAACAAGGCAACAATCTCTTGACAAATTAGGCAAACATAATTGCCTCGATTTTCAGTGAAAAAAAATTTGTAATTCCCATCTCTCTTGGAAGCGGCGGCCCTCACTGTCAACTTTCGTTTTTTTATTTACAGGCGCCGTGGTTAGAAATTAGTGAAAAAGGTTCACGGCAAAGTCACAGAGCCAGATAGAGTTAGAGTGGTGCTGCCACCATGAGGTGAAAGGAGAAACTGCATTTTGAACCTTTTATGATTCATGTACTCGGTTCAACAGTCCAAGCGGGCCATAAATAATACAATATAAAACCCAAGCTGTGGGCCGTATAAAATCTGACCGCGGGCCGTGATTGGCCCCCGGGCCGGACTTTGGACATGCCTGGTGTAAATGCTATGCTTGGGTCTGAATACTTCATTAATTCAACTCCATTCATTAAAAATGTGAACTTTGACCTAATTTTCCTAAAAAGTGCTGACATCTATTCTGGGTCACTGGCAACCTATAAACCCAACTTGGTATGAATTCAACCAATCGTTTTGCAGCAAGGATGTTAACAAACAAAGAAACACCACCAAAGATCACCACCAAAATGTCATCATTTGTTCCTTGTGCCAGTATCAACATTTCCTGAAAATTTCATCAAAATCCGTCCATAACTTTTTGAGTTATCATGCTAACAGACAGACAAACCTTGATGAAAACAGAACCTCCGCCGTTCCTTGGCGGAGGTAACAATACCCCTTGCTTCCCTTTTGGGGGGTGGGGTAATAAAATTAGCAAAAACTTCAAATTACATTCATACAGAGGAAACAAGAAATAAAGAGAAGACCTCTAATGCAAGCCTGCTTTGAGTAAATGATCTTCTGCAGCCACTATTTGCAAAATGGTTATAAAATAAAGAGGAAATCAATTTTTCTTTTGAGGTATGGTTAGTCAGTGAGAAATGGCTTTAATATGTAACCTAATGACCTTCACAGATGTAGTTAGTTAAAGTAATCCCATCTCTGTGTCTAGCAGTAGTAGCTGTTCCAGCTGTGAATCCCACCAGTGCTTCTGGATTCTGTTCACACTGGGAAGGTGCTAAGGGTTTTAGTTTATAGACAATTCCTTTACAAGCACTTATAAAAACCTTATGGTGAGTAATTGGAGCAGATGGAGAACTTCCACATCGATGCATTGCTGCGAGTTCCCGAGGTGATTCTAATCAGACACACATCCACTGTATATCATTATCACCTACCGAGGTCTGGTGATCCACCGCCACTCGGCGCAGCACGGAGGCTCTGCTGATGGAGCCTCAGTGTTTGCAAAATAAACACATTATCGCCATGCACACAAGACGCAGCAACAACGGAACTGCAACAAAGATCAGATAAAGTTGTAAGGCTGCACAGAGAAGCATGTGGAGTAGGTTTGAGTCTGTCTGCTGTTGTTATTCTCAAGGATACAGATAACACAACGTTCACTCATTGATTTGATGCGTTCATGTGTAAACCCTCACAGAATGGAGAAGTGTGAGCAGATTAGTGAGTCCCACTGTACATTATCAAACCCCAGCAGGAGGCTGATGGTCCACTAGAATTCATCATTTCAGAGCGGAACACATTACACTGATTAATTATCTAGAATGCATCTAAATGTTTGTTAAATCTCTCTACAAACCTGAAACAATTTACCTTCATATTTTATTGCAGACAGACCATTAATTCTAATGTTCCTTGTTCTTTTATCATATTCTATTTCTTCCCCTGTTTTAATTTGCAGCTAATGACAACACTTCATGTTTATCAGCTCTTTCTTTAGTTCCTTTTTGGAACTGTGGCTGAAAGGATAGAGGCTATAATGTAAACTATCAGCAGGCACAGCTTGAAGTGTTATTTATACACAATATTAGTTTGACCCACTGTCGAAATAACCAGCTGTGAAATTTTATTTGGAAAAAAAAAACAAAAAAAAACTTGATAATACCAAAGCACAGATGTGTGTAAACAATGAGCTTTATACTTTATTCAGTGAGTGATTCAGTCTGTGAATAAACAGCATCCATTTTTTGGTGGTGTTGTTAGTACTAATGGTGTTCTGGTACAGGATTTCCAGCTGATGATGAGAATTTTTAATATCCATACAACATATGCTGCGTTTCCACTATGTGGTACCAGCTCGACTCGACTCTGTCTTTTTGTATTTCCATTATGTAAAAGAACCTGGAATCTGGTACTAGTCCGGTGCTACTTTTTTGGTATCTGCTTCGCCAAGGTTCCAAAACAGGGGAAGAGATACTAAAATGTGATGTGTAAACACTGCAGACCACTGATTGGTCAGAGAGTTGTCTCTGCATCATCAATGTGCAACCCACTATTTAAAAAAAAAAAAAACAGACTCGGTCGGTTCAGACATTTCTGTCCTTGGTGGCTGATGAAAAAATTCAGCCTTAGCTTGATGGGGCAACATGCAACAAATGAGTTTATCAGCATCTCTCTAAGCAGATGTCACGGATGTTACGTGCCATGTCGCTATGACGACCGGGTACTCTAAAGTCAGTAGTATCCTGTAATGGAAACGGTCTCCAGGAATGGTACCTGGTACCTGAGCTGAGTCGAGTCGAGCCTGTTTCACGTAGTGGAAATGCGGCGATAGTCTACAACCCCTCTAGCCTCTTAAGCCAACTGTGTTGCTATGGTAAGGTTATATGACACTTATAGCATTATAAACATACGTTGGACAACAGAACACAACTCAAATAATAAACACTTGAACGGGAAAATAACTTAAAAAAAAAAGTAAAGTCTGAGACCAGTGTATGTTTTGAATAACTGCATAAAACAACAGACAAATCTGACAAACTTTGCAGCACGAAGCATATCTAACAGCACAAGTGTTATGTCTTTACCACTAAAACTCACTGAACAAGCAAAATAAATAAATAAATAACTAAAGGTTGCATTATGAAGCAATGATTACAAATTTTGTCTTACCTTTGCTGTTTTCCCATCATAACTTGGATTAAAGCCTCTGCTACTGGCTGCTCCACTGTTCTGTGTTTGATTTAAATGATTCCAACTGGAATCATGATGTCTAGTGTTTAGTTTAACTTTAGTCCTGGCTTTAGTCTTCTCTTATTTTGGAAGACTGAGGTACTTTACTGGATGCACTTGCAGCACTGATGTAAACTTAAAAAGTTTTTTAAAAAATTAGGAGAACACAAACTGGCCACTCCCTTCAGGAGGCATCCTATTGTCAGAAGGCCCATTAGTTAGAAAAGGGTTAGGGTTAGATTTATCAACTAAATCCAGACTAATTTTCTGACTAAAGGGCCTTCTGAGTATAGGTGGACACCCTCCCTTCAGTACTTTTCTGGATTGTATCCTTACTCATTTGTGCTTCTTTAGTACGTCTATCTGTCCATTTATGTGATACACTTAACCTTTAAATATAATTGTAAGGACTTTTGGATGGCAGTTCTAAGAGACAAAATAATATAGTGCCTTGCCTTTTATTCATTTATTTATTTATTTTTGCTGTCGTGCAGTGAGCGTAACTGTGATGCTCCTAGAAATGAAAGTTATATAACCAAACTATCAGTGCAAGAAGCGTTAAGTTCTAAGGAATGTATCAAAACAAAAGCAAAGCCTATCTGATTCTAATTAATTACTAGTGAATGGAGACAATATCTGCTCTGAAACAGAGCCAACAGGACCTTGTTATTTTTCTTTATACTATTCTGCTTTAATGCTGTAGATCTGAAAACAGTGAGATTATTGATGCATCCTGCTGCTGATACAAACCTAATATTCCTCAGTGTTTCCCTGTCACTGAATCGTGCACATTTACACGCTAATAATTCCATCAATAAAACAACGGATTGATTTTATCATCATTGCAGCTGCTGTTTTACAGAAAAAAACTGATTTCCCAAATAAATGACATGAGGTGGGGAAATGTAGTAAAGGGCACTCACTCTGAAATTAAACCATTACTGTTGCATAGCCGGAGGAATGAGCAGAAACAGGCCTGGAGCCTCTGGTGTGTGAAGGTGGATTTGCGGTGATAGAACTGTTGTGTTTGACTTGTAGGGATGACTCCTCGCTAATAGAATCCACTCCAAGGAAAGCCCACTTTTCACTCACCCTGTCATTCCCACTGAACACAGCGCTCCTTCTTCATACGGCACATCAACTGGTAGTCACTGAGGGCGAAGAGGCACCGTGGAAGCTGAGGCCCTGCACCCAGGACCAACGCTCGCCCGGTCACACTGCAGTTAAATTGGCCTGCCATTCACACATAACACTGATTGATACTTTTCTAAGGTTCATTGTGTTTGGTTGTCTTCCACACTAATAAGACAAGATTTATGTCTCTAAGCTAGATTTCTGTTTAGCTTTTCTAAAAATTCAATTAAATATCAAAACCATTTTATGTATAATATATAACAGGGGTGTCAAACTCATTTTAGGTCAGGGGCCACATTCTGCAAAATCTGATCTGAACTGGGCCAAGCCAGTAAAATAACAACATAATAATATATAAATAATGTCAACTCCAAAATTTTCTCTATGTTTTAGAGTAAAAAAAAAAGTAAAATTAAACGATGGAAATGTTTACATCTACAAACTATCCTTTCTAACAATGTGAATAACATGAACAAACTGAAACAATAAGTGTAATTTTAACAATATTCTGCTTCAGTTTATCATTTCCACATGTTCATTATAACTTACAGATCACAGCGGGTCTACAAATATGCAAAACATTAAATATCAGGCAGAATATTGTTAACATTGTACTCACTTCTCTTAAAATATTTCAGGTTGTTCATATTTGTTCAGGTTATTCACATTTTTTGTGAAATTATACTTTGTTTTAGTGTAAATACATGGAAATATTTATATTTACTAAGAGAAAATTTGGAGTTGTGAGTATTTATAGATTATTATGATAGTATTTTACTGGTTTGACCCACTTGAGATTGAATTGGTCTAAAGGTGGAACCTGAACTAAAAGGATTGTTAATATCTTAGTGTAATTTTAGCGTTTCAAACTTCATCCCAAGGGCCAGATTGGACCCTTTGGTGGGCCGGATTTGGCCCCCGGGCCGTATGTTTGACACCTGTGATATATAATATAGTGTATAATAGTATAATATATAATTTTGTGTACAATACAAGCCTTGTTGTGTAAAATTCAATTACTGCATTATGTATTTGTTGTGGTTGAATACTAAAATTAGGAAAAAGTGTATTGTTTGTTTGTTGTATTAAGTTAGTGATAAAGGTGTAAAAGCACTTGAGGGGTAGGATTAAATAAATTTATACTTCTTCCTACTCCTCTTTGGCCATGCAAAATTCAGACTTGCATGTACTTGAAGGTAGATTCTGTTCATTTAAATGTTATTTTGTTTTTGTCTTAATTTGCTTTGTTTTGCTTAATTTTGTTTCTTTGCATGTTCTAAATAAATAAAAAAATTTTCTGCGTTTTTTTTTTTTTTTTTTGCACTGAAATTCAAGGATAATTCTAAAAATTGGAAAAGTAGCTTTATTTATTAAAAGTTATTAAAAGTCAGTGAAAACAGACTGTTCTTTTCAATCCCCAGGACAATTTCTATGTTTCCATGAGTATATTTAATACATTGGAAAATGTTTACGGAAGCAGCATAATTTGGAAAAACTTCCCAGATTTTGGGAAAAAAATAAAATAAAATTCCTCGTCTAGATTATTTTTCATAGGAGAATAAATGCGTACAGACAAAATAACACATTTTCAAGTAAAACTTGAGTAGTGAGTGTTTAAGTCACATGACTGATCGCCTGACTGACTTTTCATCTTCCCAGATAAACATATAAAAAAAGTGTGAAACATGTCTAGAAGAACAGGTTACATGGTTCGATGAGGAGATCAGATAATTCCTCCATCTCATTGTTGACAAAAGACATCACAGCCATTTTAGATGGAAAATAACAGAACACAGACACTGCTTCTTCTACTTTGTTTATTTGAGCCATGTGTAATGTAGCCTTCAGCGCCACCTGCTGATGACGCAATGCAACATAGATTACATTTTTTTCTAAACCAGTTTATGGATTATGTCACGATTTTTCTAAAGTTTGATTGACATTTTATTGACTTTTAAATTAAGAAAACAAAACCAAAAACCCCATACTTCAATACAATAACTCAAAAAATAATATGAACTAAACCAAAAGAGAGAAAGACAGAACAAGCAACAAGAATGACTATATTGTCTGTAGTAGGATGTAGAATGATACTGAATATATATCATATATGAGTAACACAGCCATTGTTTTTATTACAGAAAAGAGCAATAATGTACAATGTTAATCCCAGGGAACATACAAATGAGTTGTTTGTTAAATCAGGATTGTTTAAGTTTACAGAGTTAGCTGAATTAAGGACATTGTTGTTTACGTTTAGAGTGAGAAACGGACTGCTGCCTGCAGATTTGCAGAGATTATTTGTTTTAGTATCGCAGGATGAAAAACATAGAAGGAGGTTTAATTTTAATTTCACACTAATGTGAAGCAAATGTACATGTCTGTTGTGGGGGTCAGCATGTGGAATTCTTTGACAATGGAAGAGAAGAGCTGTCCAAATATTTTTCAGCTGGATCATTCCAAAGGGATAATTATCCTGAAAGTGCTTTTTTTTTTTTTAGGTGAAGCTGAAATTTTTTCATTTGTGCTGTTAATTTTCTCTTAACCAGTAACATATATACTGATATTTACACATCTGAACAAATCTCACAAGCGTTTCCTTTATTATGACGCCAGAATTATTCAAATATACCTCTTTTTATTATAGGTATGCAAATTTCGAGCACACTGTAAAAAAGAAAAAATTGAGAAAACATAAAATATCAAGGCAACGTGATGCAAGAGATTTTTGAATTTTCTTCACTACAATGTTCTCATTGTCCTTTGACCCCATTGGTGGAAGAGGCTTTGGCACACCTGTGTGGCCTGAGTGCTGTATGAGGGTCTAAGTAGGTACCATGACAGAGGGGAATGGGTAAGACTGTCACAATGACCCCCCCCTACCTTTCATTGACTGTTGTGTAAACTGTTTTTTATTGTTAATAAATAAAACAAATTTAATAGCTATAATGGCAACTAATCTGATGTAAGAGGATGTTTTAAGAAAGGGGCAGGTATTATAAGTTTTCTTCATCCTGCTCCTTCCCAATCATTTAGATTAAGATGAATGAGTGAATAAAATTTCAAACTGAGATTAGCTCTTAAATTAAATTACCGCAAATGGATATTTACTGACCAACCAGTTTTAATGAGCAAATTGAACAAAAACTAATGAGCTTTTACTCTGTGGTGTCTAGTGTTTAGAGTCTAATTTTAGTCTAGGCTTTAGCTCTCTCTTATTTTGAAGGACTGAGGTAGTAGTAGTAAGTACTGAATGTACTGGCAGCCTTGATTTAAAGTTGTCTAAATCACTAAAAAAAAAAAAACAGGACAGAACACAAGGATTAGGACACAGGTAAAATGTGGCTCCAATGCCAAGAAAATGGATTATACAGCATATCATGGAAAGTTTCAGATTATGTACAGAATTTTTCTAAGACCCATAAAAAATACAACATTTTCCATCACTTTGTCGAGCCTCTGCATCTCGATCTGTGTGCATGTGATCAGGTTTATCAGTGCATAAAGTAATCTGTAAATTCATACTGTGATTTTCAAGCATATTGAGATGTATTAATGTGCAAACAAATGTGTCCACGTGTAAATAGATTTGAATGGTTTCAAGTGTTTTTCTCAGAAAAAAAAAATAAATAAATAAATAAATATATATATATATATATATATATATATATATATATATATATATATATATATATATACACAGTCTACTCTCGTTAAACCGCCCGCCGTTATACTGCCATTTCCGCTTATCGCCATCCGCCAGCCCAGTTCCATGCACAAACAACACTTATACCATTGATTTCCCGACCGTTATACCGCCAGCGGCGCGGCGCGACACCCCCGAGGTGCGCCGCCATGGCACCTCCGAGGTGCGGCTCCCAGTGTTGTCTTTTCCGTGGAAACCGGGTCGAAATGGCTCTTTGAGTGTTAAAGGTTGCCGATCCCTGCCTTACAACATAACAGAATCAAGATTTATTTAGAAACGCAATTAGAACGGGTTAACGGAGGCAGCATAGACATCATATAGTAAAGACATGCACATTATGGACGCAACCCGTTGTAACGCCATTTTCGCTATACCGCCAATTTGGCTGTGAACGGAAGTTGGCGGTATAACGAGAGTAGACTGTATATATATATATATATATAAATACAAATAAGTCATTATTCACTACTCAGATGAGCCTATTGTTATATTCAGTTTTCAATGTCAACAACAAAGCTTTAACATTATGATACTTTTTTCTGCAGTTCACAGTCTATTTGGTCTTTCATAATATTTGTTTCATTATTATTTGCATCAATTTTCAATTTATAGCTAAAGCAGTTGTATATGCAATAAATCACTGAGGAACAACTTGCTAAAATTATGGCAAAAAATACAAAAATAGTTTATATTTGTGTCCTGCTACATGCTTGTCATGTGTTATATTCACCAATGGATGCATAATGGCCTCCTTTTTATTATTATTATTATTATTATTATTATTATTGGTCCTTCCACTTATTAGGAATGACATAAAATAAGATCATTTACATCAAAAGCATTTAAAGTCAACCATGTTTTGAAAATATAAGCAGCAGAACGTACATGGGGTTGGGGTTGAAATGTAGGCAGTAAAAGTTAAATACTCCCACTTTGTTGGTGTGTAGATGCTGACAGTGTTACTAGTCAAGGTTCATCAGAAATACACTTTATCTTCTGGAGACCATGATTACGGGAATGGGTTTCAGCTAATTTCATGGAAGTCGGGTCACAGAGTTGACAAGGAGTAATCACAGTCTGATTGTGACATTAAACCAAAGGTCAGAGAGTCGCCGAAACGCTGCTTCTGGGCTTATCAAATATTTGGCTCCACATCAAATATCATAGCAATTAATATATATCACAAAACAAGAAACGAGTAGATCTAAACACTGTTCAGAAATCAGTATTCTAAATATGGACGTACACAAGACCACACACAGAACACAGAGCACGTTCTGTGTGCCTGGTACACAAAAGCCAATTTAATAACGCACTAAGTGAAAATATTGTCAGAGATGTGAGAGAGGCAGCGAGTGTAGCAGTGGCAGCTTTAATGAAGGCTGTAAGGAAGATTAATGAGAGCTTATTGGAGCAGGCAGCAGAGAGCAGCCAGTGCCTTTACAAAGGCTGCAAAACAAAGAACACGGATCTGTGAACGAGGCGACAACTGAGCACCACAATTAGAGCTCAGAAACACAACACTGCTCCTTTTACCGGGACAGAGCACAGGTGAACACTGCTTAACCTCAGCATAATCTGAGTTTAAGCGATGAGTTCTTAATTACAACAATGATTATATTCTGTTGGACTCATTTTCCTTCAGACTCATGCCCATGCTCAGACACCTTGGCTGAGGTTCCAAATGACTAAATCATGCATATTACACATCTATCAATTCGCCAGTATGTATAGAAAGACCATGGGACCTTATTTAAAAAAAAAAAAAAAAAAAAAAAGAACAGCAATACAATCAATGGTGATAGACATGTTGTTTTTTGATCCACCATTTACATACACATAATGTTTGTCAATCTAAAAGGTCGTTTTACAAATTAAAGGTGCCCTGCCACATGTACTACATTACTTTTGTGGTAATGTCTGAAGTTCTACCATGGACTCTGTAGCATTTTTTGTGGACTCAGTGGCCTGAAGTGTCATTTCCAGACATCCTCTGCTACTTAATCAAGTCACTTCGTAAGGGATTATATCACTTTTGGTATAGATATAACAAATTAAACTTATAATTTCAGTACCTGACATTGAATAGACAAATTAATGTTAATTAAAGTTGTTGTTGGTCCAACATGACGTGAGATTCTTTTAGCTTTGCACAAAAACAGGCAATAGAAATGTCCTTCAGAGGGCTAGATTTGAATTTATGCTCTGTACGTTTCAGAGCCAGCACTATTTTTTTTACATATACCATACTCAGTGAAGAACTTTAATCAGTACTTCTACTTTTACCAGACTTTTGTACACAAGTATCTGTACTTCTACTCAAGTACTGAATGTGTACTTTTGTACGTGTTGCGAGGAAATCTTCACAAATTACAAACATACTACAAAGTTTACTAGAGTTTAAACAATCGATCTAATATTCCTGATACCCCTGACATAGTCTGCAACTGTTTGGAAATGGTTAAGGTTACATTAAATTTACTTGACATGAAGTGCTGACTGCAGACATACATAAGTTTTGTTGTTGGGTCCCGTAATTTGTCAAACTCATCCTCTCTTGTGTTAGCTTGAAGACATTTTGTCCTCCTTTATGGTCCTGTTTTATTATTTGGTAAAATGAAAAACTTTAATTGGAATTTTTTTGTTTATTTGCAGTTCAAAAGGGCACACAGCAACTCTTTGGCATTATGGCTGATGGCAGAGACTGGTTTGTTTTCCCCCTCGGCTCTAACATGTGACGTTTGTGAGCGTTCCTGCTGTTGTTGACTGTATCTATGTGTGCATAAGGCTGTGGATAAGGTTTATATTGACAACACAGGTATGGTTTCTTACTCTAATCTGGAAAATGTAATATAAGTCTAAATATTGCATGTGTGTTTCTGTAAGGAAACAGCCGACGAAGAGGTTTTCCTCAGTAAAATTGCAGATCTTAGTGAAGAAATGATTTCAGTAAACACTTTAAATTCATGATGTCCAGCCTCTATGTCCTAAATACAGTAGAAAGGAGAAAAAAACATGAATTTACTGAAGGCAGGGGTGTGAAACCCATGATTCCTGAACCCCATGCATGCAACACTTCACTCCTCTCCTGTGGCACCGTGTCAAAAAACATATTTCATTTGACTTTTTTTACATTTTGCTATCATTGCCATGTTGAGGTGCCATTAATGACAGTTATGTGAAAGTTCGAGTTCATTTAAGCCCTGCTCAGCTTCTCAGAGAGCCACCTGGCCTAGCCAACAATAAGTCCATCTGCACTCTTCAAATTAGTGACCTCAGGACCAGGGACGGTAGAGGTGACAAATGCAGACTGTGAAATCTAGAGCCAGACGCCACCAAATAAATAAACATGAGTGGAGAAAATGTCCTCCGCTCTGCATTCTCTGTTCACGGTGGCTTTAAATATTGGCACAATTTCCCCTAAAATGACTTCCACCAATCTTAGTAAATCATGGAGTGTAATTCATTTCCTCCTTTCCATGATTGTCTAGTCTGAAGGGGAAATGCATATGCAGTAAAGCCAGGATACAGATTTGTAGTGAATCTGCCACTTAATCTTGAAGCTAAAACTGAAGGTTGTGTTCTGTCACTAGCTAAAAGTGGTGTTTATTCTCTCTAGTGAGATTTTATTCTTGACTTGTTTTCTCCTACGCCCACTTCTTCTTTATATTTTAAGTCCATATGGTGCATTTTTTTAAAGGCGTCTGCTCACTGTCAACTCTAATCCAGGTTTACTAGATTGATTATTTCATTTAACAAAACTGACTAAGGTATTTTGTTTCATTTAGCATTTAACCGTAATAACTGATCTACTTAATCGATATTCTTAACTGAAATTATGATAAAGATCAAGCTTCATTAAGGACAGAGGCAATAAAATGAAAAATGCAGCGATGAAGACAGAGGACATCAAATGAATCTAATCGAAACATCAATGCCATCGCTCGAGTGGCTGTGATTTCCAGTCATCGACCACACGGGATTGTTTTGGAGTAAGATGAAAAACGCAGATCACTATTGATTAGCTGGTGTTTTTCTTCCCTACTGAACGCCCATTGATGTTTCTGGCGCTGGTTTCAGGGAGGATTAGCTGCAAAATGCTGACAGCTATCTCAAGAGTCTCCAATCAGGCTTCTTCTAAAACCCTAATTTATCTCTTGAATGCATGGGGGAGTTGTGTTGGGAGGCATGGAGCTTTATGTGTGAGCATCAGCGGCACCCCCAGAAACCCCTCCATCTTTATCTGTTGCACACAGAGCTTTAGGTTGGATCAGGTCTTGTTTGGTTGCAGACTTACATCACATTCCTCACCTCTGGAGAGGCAGCAGCTCTGTCTGTACTCCCATTTGAAGTGAAGAGCTCAGTTTCATTTCACATTTACTAATTTCCCTTCTCTGCATGTGTGTGATTATTATAGTGTATAATTACAATCACTTATTGAATCTGCTCTAACAAACTTGATAATTAAATTTGTATTTAACTAGATTTTAATTTATAATTTAAAGTCAGTGTATGGCAATAAGATAATTTGAGAAAAGCCTTTGGAATTAGTTCCTTCACTTTGTACAAATTTATCATGAAATATGGTCAGATCTTTATGGAATCAGATTTGTGTGGAAATAACCAAGTGTAACCACATGTGACTCCATCCTTATTTGAATGAATGAATGAATGAATTTATTTATTTATTTATTTATTTATTTTTGGTTTTACATCAATCCTTGTACTCAGTACATCAATCGTAATAAACATAAAAACCAAAAAAGGAATAGGCTAGGAGCAAAAGCTTATTTTTTTGCCTATCCTTTTCAACTCATACACTGCTTACATCAACTTAAATGTGTACAGCATCGAGCATTCACACCATAATAACATATAAAAAATTTTTTAAAAAATCAACAACAAAACACATCTACCATCTCAGTTCAATATTTCTGAATAATTTAAACTTAAAGTACTCTTTTTTTTTTTTTTTTTTTTTTTTAAACTTCGCCAAAGGAGTGGATAACTTAAGTGCATCATAAGGTCCGTTCCATAATTTCACACCCACAGTCCCAATTCATCTAGACTTCACATCTGCCCTCACTTTAATCCACTCACACATATGAAAACCTCTGAAATCCGAATTACTCTCTCTTAATTCCAAGAAACCACAACAGCTCTTTGAGACAATACTATTTTTGTCCTTCATGTTCCATATACCTATTAAGAAACAATTCTTTATACCTCTTTTTAAATATATTTATGTTTGTATTTTCCTTTATCTCCTGTTCTAGATTATTCCTCACAGTCACTCCACAGCTTGTTATGCACATACTTTTCATTGTTGTTCTTACTTTATGTTCTGTACTTTATCTACTCTTGAACTGTCTTTTCTTGTACATGTTGTTAACGTGTTCTTTTGTTGGAAGCTCCAAGAATAAGTCAGGATTCTTTTAGGTCTCATTTCTATAAATTTATTTTTGACTTGATCTGACCACAAACAAAATATACATGTAACTCAGCTGAGGATCCACACACCAAGCAGGAAAAATGGATCCGCACATTCCGATGCCCATCACTTTTATAATCCTTGTAAGCTGATCTTCAAACTATGGGCTGACCCCCTTGTGCTAGGTGGGTTGGGTCACAAAAAATGGACTGGTGTCATCTGACTCTAAATTCAAGCAGATGTGATACCTCAACTCTATGTGAAACCCTAAACTGACAATGTGTTTACATCTTATCTCCTGTGGTTTACACTCCGCTGTGGGCATGTGCATTTAAAAGTGTGCCTAAGGTAAAACCTGAGTCCTGTGTTCATAAATCTGTCAGTTTAGTATGTTGACCAAGATGTGACCCATACTATCCTGAGAACTTTACCAATAACCAGTGAAACAAAGAAATCTAGTGAAACAAAGGAATCCTGACTAACACTGACTAATTTGTGATTAAACTTAAGACTTCAGCTATCTAACTGAAAATAATATTTCAGTGTCTTGATCTGTTCTGTCTCTCAATCCATTCATTCATTCATTCATTCATTCTATGAGTTTATGAATGATGTCTTTTCACCAAACCAACTTGTAGTGTTCAAAACCGATACGTTTTCTTATTTTAGTTACATCAGTCTAAAATATGTTACTAATGCTGTGTTCCAGGCCAGTTTTTGAGCCCGTAAGTCACAACTTCAAACCATGACTCACAACTTCATAGCGTTCCGGACAAGTCACCCCAAACTGCCCGAGCACAAGGAGTTATGGTAGCTAGATGTAAACAAACCAGCATGGTGGACCGTGCATTATGCTCATTTACAGTCATTTCTTTTTTTTTTTTTTTTTTTTTTTAACTTGTCTTGTCCAGCCTCCAGCAGAATGGTAGTCTGGCTGCCTTTTGGTGCTGCACAAATTTGCTTTGCCAAGGGTAACTTCATAAAGTATGTGAAGCTCCCTTTGATATTCTACTGACTTTATTATGAGTTTTGTTGAACCACATTTGATGCCGGACCTGACATGGGGGGGGGGGGCAAGAGAGAAGAAGGTGGCGAAGACCCTCACAAGAAAGTATCAATAATACAAACAGTAACAACCATGGTGATAATTATAATGGTAACAATAACTACCACCAGAACTGAGTAAACTGGGCAGAAGAGAGAAAAAAAACAACAACAAACAACCAAAATTACACTGAAATAAAATAAAATACATAAGACCTATTAAATTATGAATATAAGAAAAGAAAGCATGAACAGAATATCATATACCACGTCCGCTCGAATAAGAATTTACAATCATTTCTATCGCCAAAGGTTCTTGTTCTTTGCTTACTTGGTGAAAACAGAGTAAAAACAGTGCGTAAGGCAAGAGAAGCTGTTATACCTTTTATGTTATGTTATTTGGATATTTGGATATGTATTTGGTATTCATTTATTCTTGCACTCAATAGACTGAAAACTAGCTAACGCAAGAGCAGCTGCTGATTAGGCCGAACATTTGTGGATAAATAATGTTGTTTTAATGAACAATTTGCATAAACACCACATCCATGGAGGCCGCCTTTGTTGTTTCATGGGCTGTTTGACATCAGAGCTCGGAACTGGGAGTACATCAATCTAGTATGAGTTCACGGGTGGAAAGTCACAGGTTTGACTGCTATTCCAGTGCATTTTCATCGGTAGAAGGCTGGAAAAACACAAGTTACGGATGGCCTGGAACACAGCATTACATACACTTAGTTACCACATATTTGTTGTTCAACAAAAATATAATTTTTCTTCAATCTAGAAAAGAGCATAAACCTGTTTGTCAAGTTAAAGGATATGACTGTGTGTGATGGACCAGAACCATGTGGCCTCTGGTCCATGAGAGACCAGATCCCTTTCCTTTCTAGTTCCCAAATGAACTCAGAAAATGGCGGTCTCTTTTTATTTGCACATGAATATTTACAATACACATGTCAATTAAATTTTAACCAAAAAAATCATGTGAATTATTTCACTGCATGGAATTATAGTAAGCAGTTTTATATTGTGAGCATAAATCATTCATACAACAGCACTTACACCAAGTACTTGAGGGAACATTACGACCACTGAAGGAAGAAAATGTCATCACAAAATAAAAGTTGTAACTTGCAAACAAAGGACTTATGTAATCTTGTAAATTATTAGTCTTTTGCTGGGTAACATGTACTTTCTACAGGTCCCTCAGCTTTGCTTTGCACTCCCAGCTGTGTTGTTTTTACTGCTGACTTTCTGATTGCATCTCTAACACAAACCTCTCACAAGGGCTGGTTCTTTCTTCTATCAAGGATTCGTCCCCATTGGGTGATGAGTTTTTAAGTTTCAGATTGTTGCCTTAGGTGTTGTTTTGGCAGAGATGGATCGTGACTGAGTCAAACATGGACAGAGTAAACAGGGACCCTCACTCACAATATAATGATAGTGGACTGTGTCCTGTCTGTTGTGTACTACATACTGTATTTCTTGTGGTAAGTTGGAAGAAATCCTTAGCTTTGTAAGGTAGTTTGTGCTCTGTTTGGAGAGTATGACTTCTTCTATCTGTAGCATGAACACTCTGGGGTCTGCAGGGCTCAAATGAACAGATCCAGGTATGTCCGTGGATGGTATATTTAAAAAGATTATGATACTACTAAAAGATAGTCCTGCAAGTTTATGTCTTGAGTTTGAAGCTAAACAATGGCAAACAACATGGGCACACTACTCAGTTCATTTTTTTTTTTTACATAGACCATTATCACAAAACAGATTCACTACAAAGGATTTGATCTGTACAAAATACAACCCCCTCTGTCCTTCAAACTTCAATTCATGTGAGACAAAGTCCCTAAATATTGTATATCTACACTGCAAAAAAAGAAAAGTCAAGTGAACTTTCAAGGCAACAAACTTCGATAAAAATTTTAAGTTGGGCAAATAAACTAAATATTTAAAATTTTGCTTTTGAGTTTGTTCAACTCTGAATTATGAATTTTGTCAACTCAACTGTACGTTGTACTAATTTATAAGTTTACTTTGTAATAACTTTTAATCCTTCCTTCTGCTCAGAGCCAGCCTGTCTTATAAGTGAACTAAGAGGCTGTTTGGGGCCCACTGGGGGCCCCACAGTTGTTAAGGGGCCCACATGGATTAACCCTTTCATGCATGAATTGTGAGAACCTTAATTGAGATTTTTTTTTTTTTTTTTCCTGAGTGTTTTTATTCCTCTTTAGACATGAAAAAAAAATAATGCGATTGAAATAGTTTTTTATTAACCTATTTTTAATGGAGTTGTAAAAATGTCTACTCAGCTGGACACTATGTGTTTAATTTTTGAAGCAAAGAAACATGTTTTTACAGATACATTGCTTGAAAACTATGAAATAATCATTTTAAATGTTGTTAATCTGATGTTTTGTCACATTTTAACATACTCACTTTATGGGGATTATATGCAAAAATAAACAAAAAAACAAAAATGAATGTTAGTGACAGTCTAACAACAATAACAAGCACCTGATTTACACTCAAACATGTTAGTGCAGATCAGGTTTACCAAGAACAGCAAAGTTACAGTAATGGCATGGATTGCAGTGTATGGGATGATGCTTAAGTGTCCACTGTGTTGGCTGATATGGAACTAAAATAATAAAATCTAAAATAATAAAATGATAAGAGAACTGCTGTAGAATAGCTGTCCACTGGAGTGACCACTATGCATGAAAGGGTTAATAATATTGTAGCAGTAAGACTTAGAAGTTGCTTGCAATGTCTACACTCTTACAAATAACACTTTTACTCTGGCAAGTTGCTACCCATCAAACTGCTCCGCCAAACCCCATAAAGTGGCCATGCAAAGGCACTGTTCTGTCTACGACTTACAGTCATGGTATCACTTCAGTAAAACAAACTTGAATGTAAAATACCAGATAAACTATTGCCACGTCCACACACCCACCTAAACTCTCATATACACAATAACCCCATGAACCCCTCTACATAGAATAGAACATGGAACAGAATATGGAACAGAACATAGAATAGAACATAGAATGTCCAACACCCACAGAGCCATGCAGCAACATCCCCTCAGCCCACCACATTAAGTGTCATTCCGTTGGATTTGTTGATGACCTGGCAACCAAAAAGTGTGTATTGGAGCTAATGCAGGTCTCAGAATATAATTCCCATAACATTAGGAATGTAACGAAAATTTCATATCACAGTTATTGTGACCAAAATTATCACGGTTATCATTATTATTGCGGTATTGTTGAAATTGTGCTCAAAATGTTCAAAAAGTACTTATATACACTCTGAAATTATTTAACCAAGTTGTATTTTGAAAAAAAATAAAAAATAAAAAAATAAAAGAAAATAATAGGCACAATGTACTTTCTGTTGGCAGAAACATTCAAATATTAACTGTAAACATCAAACATAGAAATGCATTAAAGATGACACCTTACGGCCATGGTTTATCCATTTTCCATATCAAGTTTGACTTGAATTAGTTTATTTTTCATAGAGAGAGACAGCCATGTTTTCAAAGACCACTGCAAACTGCCATGTGCACCTGGAATGCTGCTGCTTCTCCAGGAAATGAGCAGTACCGTGACTTTTCAGAGTGCGGTAATCAAACACGGTTATAATGATAATTAGAACTTAAGCAGTAATACTAACCGTCTGGAATTTTACCGCGGTTTATTGTTAAACCGGTAATTGTTACATCCTTACGTAACATTTAACTTCATTTAATTAAAGGTCAGTTAAAACTTACCTGTGTGGACTCCAGTTCGAGGCAGCACAGCCACAATGACACTTCAAATGAAAATGTGCCAACTCGGGAAACTGGCTTTCCTGCATTTCACAATAAAGAAATAAGAGTTAGCAGAACTGTTGTCCCTTGTATTGAACCCACACTTAAAGATATAAGTATTAACAACTCACCAAATTGTTTTGGAGCACATAACTGGCTTGCTTTGTTATGCTAACTCACATTATGGCCCTAAATGTCAATAATTTATATTTTCAAATTTTACCAACTTAAATTACTGTTTTAGGCCAAAATATACAAGTTGGATTTGCAGCGTATAATGTACAGCAAAATGAATATTTACTGTTATTTATATCTATGACATTATAGCTCTGTTAGCTTAGCTCTGTTTTTAGACAGAAAACCACCACAGTAAAACCACAAATCACCTTCGTTTTCTGTACGGTTCATGTTGTCAATTGCTGCAGTTAAGATTTGCTTGGAATTGCCCAATTATAATCAGAACTGTCAATGTTTAGTCTGAACTGTGAATCAACAAGTAATGAACTTAGCAAACATAGTAACAGCCACTAAAATCTTTATATTATCATAAGCGTCGTGACTTAACTCATCTAGACAAATAAACACTGATTTCAGCATCAAACTCCATTCTCTTCATTCAGTCGTGTGTCCTGTGGTTGAAACAACAGTGCTTCCGACCTTTATTGTTTTGTCTCTTTAGTCGACTCCACCATGAGTGACTCACTACTCCCTCTAGTGGTCACATAAATCTCCCATATCATTGGTGTAAATCAATTCATTGCATAACTCTGCAATCCTTTACATTTGCATCCTTGTCCTCACTTCAGTGCTCTTATTTTTGGACATCTTAAGGTATAAATGCTAGACATAGATCTTTTGAATGTGCATCTTAGCTTTATTTTGTCTTGTTAAATTAATGGATGATGTAGATGTAGATTGGAATACACATAGAATCATATTTTTAAATACACAGGCTGGGGGTCATGGCTTGTTCTACCAAAGTTCCATCTGCCAGAGAATTAGTGCTTAAAGATCATTTAACAAACCTCAAGGTTACTGTGTGCTGACTTGGCGATGTCTGTGCCTGTAGGAGACAAAAACGACAGGAAATCTTGTAATGAAATCTATTTTGTGGAGGAATAATAGAACCGCACATTCCTTATTTCCATATGTCACCACCTACAGGAAGAATTAACCTACCTCTTTCATAAATGATCTCCCCTTGTAACCACAGAGCTGATACTTTTGTCTTGAGAAATTAGTGTTAAATATAAAACTTGAAGATGTTGTACAGATATACTTCTTAACATGCTCTTGCTGGGGAAGACAGAAAATCCTCATGAGACCCTGGATCCTGGGTTTCAGTTGGACCAGACAGAGCCTTCTTAATGCACAGTGTGTACGGTGGAGCAGGGGAATAAATAGAGGATTTCCTTACTGGCTCCAAATTATTTCACTCTGCTTGGAAATTAATGAGAAGAACTTATTAAGAACTGAAAAATAGCCCATGTCTTGAACTTATTTCTGTTTCCCCAAGCTCTGTTTTCCATTCTTTACCCAGTGTTTCATGTGAACAAAAAGGGCATGACATGATTAATGTCTTCCAGGAGAAACTGTCTGAAAATCTGAGTGGGGTATCTCTGTGTGGCTGAAAAGGAACTAGGTCTGTGACAAAGGTGTTGACATACGGTACATACTGTGACAGCCTCTTCACACTGCCTCCCCGATCCCTCTCCAAAATACTGTCCTGTGTGTGTCTTTGCAGCCTCGGTATGACAGATGATACAAAGGTGAACACATTCAGACAGCCTCTGCTCAATGGTGTTGACAAAGAATGGTGAGAAGGAAGTTCCAAAAAACTACACATATTTCACACTTTCACACATCCAGCCAGTCATTGCATGATGTGCAGCTGTTGATTTTTAATGAGGATAGACAGTTCAACAATTAAATAGGGACATCCAGGAGTGTTTCAGCAGAACACTGTTAGGGTGTATCCACACCAGCCCTGTAGAACTCTACTTGAACTCTAGTTCATTTGCTCAAAAAGTCTACTTTGTTTGGGGAGATGTGAATGTGTGAATAGTGTCTGGTGCAAATCAAA
Organism: Sphaeramia orbicularis; assembly: GCF_902148855.1. NCBI lineage: Eukaryota > Metazoa > Chordata > Actinopteri > Kurtiformes > Apogonidae > Sphaeramia > Sphaeramia orbicularis. The sequence continues at coordinate 60,825,598 of NC_043968.1, forward strand.
CAGGTAAACTATGATCCATTTACCCCCTAAAGAACCAGAGCTACTTTTGCGGCAGTTCCCTTGTGATTTTTTCTCTATTTTTAACCTTTCTTAAATTATTTATTAGCATTTATTGTGATATTATACTTTGTATTTTGCATTAGGGTGCCTCTATGAAACTGGGTTCATTTTAGTACCAGCTTTTTAGACCCAATAACAAAAGAGAAATTTAAATATATTTCCCCCCAGGATGGACCTAATGATGACCTCAGCTAACTGCAAAAAAATTATACACTTACCCTGAGCCATCCCAAAATTAATGAGTTTTTAATAAAATAGGACCAAAATTGGAAAAGGACAACCCAAAGTTAAATCCACTTAAATCAGTGTTTTTCAATCTTGGGGTCAGGACCCCATGTGAGGTCGCCTGGAATTCAAATGGTGTCACCTGAAATTTCTAGTAACTGATAAGAATAAAAACTTATGAATAAAAAATATGGTGAGTTGACAGAAACAATCATAAAACATAAAAGACATGACAAACTGTGAAGCTGAAACTGAAGCACTGCGGTACTGTTTATCTGTCAAATGTTCATTGCGGTTGGTTTCAGATGCTGCAGCTCTTTCATAATTCATAGTTTGAGTTATTGTTTGTTCAGTATTAATTGTCAGCCTTGTAAATACAAGCTGGACTGACTGTTCATATCCTGACCAAGGAAAAGAAAATTCTCACTTTGTGCAGTAATCTACACCTGGCTTTTCTGCCTCCATCCATAACAATATACGTTATATAGCCTAAATGTCATCTAAAATTAAAATTTATTTTCAACATAGTATAGCAAACTATTACATGATCAAAAACAAATTAATTTTAGCAAAAAAAAAAGGCTCCATTTTGAATGTCTGGGGTTGCCAGAAATTTGTGATGTAAAAATGGGGTCAGGAGAGAAAAAAGGTTGGAAACCACTGCCTTAAATCCTCTAACCAACAACCAAGACACAGATTATTTTAAGCCTTTTCTTTTATAAGACCTTCTAGTAAGATCCTACTGCATTTAAGTGTAAGCGTACTATACTTTTATATCACATCCTTTTCTAGATATTAATGCTGTGTCCTGCCCAACAGTCCTGAGAAACTAAACTGATTTGTTCAATCAATTCTGAGCATAGCAAGTAGTGAAAGCACATTTATTCAAACCACATAAAAAACAATCGTTACTTGAACCGTTGCTATTTGTCTGCTGCTGGAGCATTGTCCCTCAGAGACTCATCATTACAGTGATCCATAAAGTAATCAATACATTGGTTTGCTGGCTGTACTGCTGGACACAAAGAGGTGATAATGTCTGTCTGGAGGAAAACACATTGTATTTCTGCATGATCACTTGCCCTGTGACAAACGCTGTCTGAATATGTCTGTGCAAGAGAAATCAATAAAAGCTTCCTTCCACAATCACTGTTGACTTTTAGCAACTTTAGCATGTAGATCAGCAAAACCCAACCTTTACTTACCCTTACCTTGAGCGCCCTTGTCGAAACGTGTTCCTCTGTTGTGGCAAACGTGAGCCCTGACCTGGCCCCACCCACACTGCCCTGCTACGACAGCACCAGTCATATAATGCAGGTTTGTGACAGCAGCAAGGAAGCTAATGGAAACTGAAAAACACTGATAAGACATATTTGCATAAGCAAGTATGTCTGGATACTAACTGAGCACCTCTGTTCAATTAAAGAATCCATCAAAGCATCCTCCTTCTCCACCTCCTGCCAGGCTGCAGGTTGTTAAATCCAAACACACTTTCTCCCCCACAAAACTAAATGTGACATTAAATTGCAGACATTTGGGAAATGTGTGGGAAAACTATAAACATTTATATTATCATGGTACTGCGCCAAGATGGACATTTATGGCATTTAGATTCATTTAAAATCATTGGCACTACAATATGAAACCAGGAGCTGAAACACTTACAGAATAGCTTTAGCTCACTAAAAACATCATGGTCAGTATATCACACATTCATTTAGCCCCTATGTCTACCGGAGAGGAAAAAGGATAGCGTAAATTTTCATAATTGATGGAAAACATCAAATTCAATGACAGTAAATAGGTATTATGCCCCTCCACCTCTGTTGTATAGTGTGAAATACAAGCAAACATTATTGGAATGATGCATGCTGTATAAAATCTCTTTATAAATTCACCACAGGAAATAAGTGTTACTTAAGTGTATTTAATTTATTGTAAGAAAAGAGACATAAAAATGCTTTAGCTTAACTTGTAAAAATATGGTAACTGACCAGACATGTAAGTTTTTGACTTAGCAGGGATTAAATGCCTGTCCCAGATGTTACCAGACTGATTCTCTGGATCCCATTCTTTCCTCTGATGCTTCAAGTTAGTCCAACCTGTATCCACTGTTGACTCCTTAAACATGGGGGTTAAACATGACAAATTCATGGGGCTCAGCATTTGTGGGGGGCCCATAGAGCAGAGGAGGGGTCCAGCGGATACAGGCTAGAAGTTGTGAAAATGTCCAGTAAGATCTGCTGTATAAGAGAAACACAGAAGTCAGGAATCGGGCGTTCAAAGCACGTTAAGTTTCAGTTTCGTTTTTGCGTGCACCCCCACCCTCCGCTCCAACAGATCGACAAGATACTGAATTTTATGAAAGGGCCCACGACATTTAGCTTTCCTGGGTGTTCAGCTCGACAGCCCATAAAAACTATCTTTTCTTCTGGGTTCTTTACCCTGTTGGTTGCGCATACCTACACAAAAATCTGTAAAACAAACAAAAAATCACTTTTTTGCATGTAGACAGAACTGATGAGGAGGCATTTCCACATTATAAAGGCAAAGCAAATGTATTTGTACAGCGCCATTCATACACAAAGCTATTCAAAGTACTTTACAAAGGCATAGAAACACATGAAATTACATAAAACAATAGCAGAATAAAACACTAAACAAAAGGGAAGTGCAGAAAAGATGTTCAACTCCAGTGGAAACCAACGGCTTACTTGTCTTGTCCTGAGCACAATTCGCTCCTTGCGCCCCTGGGGGCTCAAAGAATCCCAGAGGCTAAACTGGTTAACAGCTTCTCTGCGAACAGCAGGTTGAGACTGCTATCCTGGGTCTGAAAAACCTTGACGCCCAATCAGGTTCTTTCCTCTGTACAAATTGTGAAACCCTGGCAGCAGCTGAGCTGCCTGCTAGCACCTTTAAACCTGGTACAGCACACATTTTTAAACCTGAGCAGCAGAAAGAAAGAAACTCAAACAAGAATAAGAGACAGTTAAAACAAAAGCTAAACAGGCTTGTTTAAAGCTATACCTACCGATGTGGCATTTCTCACACCACTTAGAAAAAGTCTGAACATGAACAACCCGCCTCCCTGCAAAGCCCCGCCCACTTCCCTCTGCCTGAGCTCTGAGGCTCCCCTCCTCTCTCCTCTCACCTGATGCGCACGGAGGAAGCAGAGGTGGAGGTCCAGTCCCTTCGGTGTGTCCACAGACTCCTCCCTCAGTAATCAGACACATCATCCACCTGCTGCGGGCCCGCAGCTTCTGTTTCATCAGTAGACCCTTAATTTAAGGGTCTGGTCTGTGCAGTACTGGGTCAGTGTCTTCACTGCATCATGGAGATGAGGTGCACAGGTGACGGGCGCGCGCACTGTGAACACATGGCCTCCACGAATTTTCCGTGGACATTTGAGGTTTCATAGTTCATATATTTATCATCCTACATAATCCTACACTGTGTGACACCATGTACATGTACCTGTATGAGTCCCACAGTCATAAAAGCTGAGCTTTATGCAGACCTGTTTAGTCCAGTACACCAGACTTCTGGGCTTTTATCTCCATCCTTCATTCATCAGACTCCTGTTTGTTCCCCTTAGTTGTTGTTTCTGTTAATAAATCAGTTTATTCCCTTCCACATGTGCATATCAGTTCTATCCATTCACATTTTCAACAGTAGACTGTGGTCAGTGACAGGAGGGGCAGTGCCAGTGAAGCGTCAGATTCAGAGGGACACATATCAGACGCCTGGACGGCGATAATGGATCGGATGCTGGACGGCAGTAATGGATGATTGACAGGAGGCTCAGTCAGGTTCGGTCAATTATTTCATTCAGACCAAATAAAATGATTAGTCAGACTTTTATCAGAAATATATGAGAATTAAACATTTTTGAGTTTCAATACCTGGTGGATTTCTTTTACATTTTAGTTTGACACATGCTTACTAGGAGCATTTTAAGATGACAAAAGAAAAGTGTAAAAATGCCACATCATATTGTATAGCTTTAAAATTAAGAATTGAATGTTAAATTACTCAAAACAGTTAAAATTGTGAGTTGCAGTGCAGGTATTAGAACTGAAAAAAAGAAGTGATGAGTGATGAACATTAAATTAGGAGACACCAGGTTCAAAGTCTTTAAAACTAGGTTTCTCAGATATGTGAGCACGCATCCAGTTATACCATACCATACCAACTTTATTTATAAAGCACTTTAAAAACTTTACAGTTGGCCAAAGTGCTGTACATGAATCATAGAAGGGAATAAATAAGTAAAACAATGATAATACAAGATGCAAAGTGGGCTAAGTACAAAAAAGTACAATCATCATAAAAACAAAGACAAATTCAAATCTAGTCAAAACATCATAGGAAATCTAAAAAAAAACAACACTCATTGATACAAAAGCCAATGAGAAAAAGTCCCTTTTTAGACAGGATTTATGAATAGGTTTAACCAATTGCACATCATGTAAATGTCACTTTTGTGGTTCTATGGCTTTTTCTGATTTGGCACCATTGCCATTTATTGAAATGTTCTAAGATAAAGATGATAACAACCGTACTCCACACTTCACCAAACAGAGTAAGTGACAGTGGTGATCCAAGCTTAAACAGGGTAGATGTGTGTTCACATCCACCCATAACTGGGCCAATATATTATACTGTGTAAAGAAGAAGAATCTACACACTGAAATAGCTCCCACTAATTTATTAGGAAACCTTTTGACCTGAGAGGGTTTTCATCAGACGAATAGTTTTACAGACAGCAGTCACATTTAAACCATTGGCTGATCAAATGAATGAGACTCGGTTAAGTTGACAGAGGAAGGGTCACTTGGTCCAGTTGTTGTTGGTTAAGACAATAAAACCACACCCTAAACAGGAAGTCAGACGCATCATAATCAACATCATCGTCATCATCAATAACAAAACAAATGCAAACAACTCAAAACAAATAATTTCATTCAGTTCAGTGTGTCTCTCCCTGAAAAACACTCTGCTCCCTCCCCCATGGTCTCTTTCCGCCGCAACCTCCGCAATTTGTCCCCCACCCACTTCTCCACTGTCGTAGCCTCCGCTCTCCCTCCCCCCAGCACTTTTTCCTCCTTAGAGGTTAACGATGCCACTGAGTCTCTGTGCTTTACACTTAGCTCCTGTCTGGATAATCTGTGCCCTCTATCTACTAGACCCGCTCGATCCTCCCAGTCCCACCCATGGCTCAATGATAACCTCCGGTCGCTGCGTACCAACCTCAGAGCCGCAGAGAGAAAATGGCACAAAACAAAAAGCTCTTCTGACCTGATCACATTCCAGTCACTATTGGTATCCTTCTCATCCAGTGTCACTGCTGCGAAGAAGGCTTACTATAATAACAAAATTCATTCTGCCACCGACACCAAGAAACTATTCTCAACCTTTAAAACACTACTCAACCCTCCACCTCCACCGCCCACTACTAATCTGACAGCAGACAATTTTGCTTCATTTTTCACAAATAAAGTGTCTACTATCAGCAGTCAGTTCACTGATCCACCCATAGACTGCACGCCTCCTTCTTCAACATCATCATCATCACACACTGCTTCCTCTCCCCTGACTATGGCTACTACTAACTCAACTGATAAAAGCCCAACTGCGTCATTCCCCTCATTTACTCCCCTCACAGAGAACGAGGTGTCTAAACTCCTTTCCTCTAGCCGTCCTACAACATGCCTGTTGGACCCTATTCCATCCAACCTCTTACAGTCTGTTGCCCCTACTATCACAGCACCAATCACACATGTGATTAATGCTTCACTGACTTCAGGAACATTTCCTACAGTATTTAAACAAGCGCAGGTAACACCACTACTCAAAAAACCTTCCCTCACCCCCACTCAAGTGGAGAATTATCGACCAGTCTCACTCCTCCCATACCTTTCTAAGATCATCGAAAGGGCTGTTTTCAAACAGGTCACAGAATTCCTCTCCCAAAATAACCTCCTGGACATCAACCAATCTGGCTTCAAAATCGGCCACTCCACTGAAACGGCTCTGTTGTCTGTGACAGAAGCCTTGAAAGAGGCTAGAGCAGCAGCCAAGTCTTCAGTACTCATTCTACTGGACTTATCAGCAGCATTTGACACTGTCAATCATGATATCCTGTTATCCATACTCTGGAACATGGGCATCACAGGCCACGCACACTCCTGGTTTCAATCTTACCTTACTGGTCGGTCCTTCAGTGTGTCCTGGCTAGGGCACACATCAGCAGTTCACCGCCTCACCACGGGGGTCCCCCAAGGCTCTGTGTTGGGCCCCCTCCTTTTTGCCATATACACCACCTCACTCGGTCAGATCATCCACTCACACGGCTTCTCATATCATTGCTATGCTGATGATACCCAGCTCTATCTGTCATTCCCACCTGATGACTCCACAGTCTCAGTGCGGATCTCAGATTGTCTCTCTGACATATCTGCATGGATGAAAGCCCATCACCTTCAGCTGAACCTGTCCAAAACTGAACTGCTGGTCTTCCCAGCTAAGCCAACCATACAGCTGGACATCTCCATCACTATTGACTCCATACCTCTGGCTCCTACCAGTGTAGTACGTAACTTGGGAGTCATGATTGATAATCAGTTGACCTTCACGGATCACGTTGCCTCTGTCACCCGATCATGCCGTTTCACTCTGTTCAACCTAAGAAAGATCAGGCCATACCTAACCGAACAGGCCACCCAGCTCCTGGTGCAGACTATGGTTATCTCCCGTCTTGACTACTGCAATGCTCTTCTAACGGGCCTCCCAGCTTGTGTTGTCAAACCACTACAGATGGTCCAGAATGCAGCAGCGCGTCTGGTCTTCAATCAGCCTAAAAGGGCACATGTCACCCCCTTACTCATTGAGTTACACTGGCTACCCATAGCTGCCCGCATCAAATTCAAATCTTTAATCCTAGCCTACAAAATTCTCCGTGGGTCTGCTCCTGTCTACTTAGGTGCACTAATAAAAGCTTATGTCGCCCCACGACCACTCTGCTCGTCTGGGGAACGTAGTCTGGTGGTCCCCAGACCTTGTACAAGACAATCCAGGCTCTTTTCATGGGTCGTTCCACGTTGGTGGAACGCTCTACCAAGTGCTACAAGAACAGAGTCATCCCTGCCTATCTTCAAGAAGCTCCTGAAGACCCAGCTCTTCCGAGAGCACCTCCTGTCCTAGCACTTTCAAACATTCCATTTTAAATATTCTAATAAGGTTTTTCCCAGGACAACCACAGATTCTTTCACGATTATCTCTGGACCTGCTGCGGTGGTCCGGCCTCTTCCCTGCCCTCATCATCACCACTCACTTATCCTCAACCGCCTCCATGTGTCTCCCCCTACTCCCCCCTTCTCCCCCTCTCCCCCAGTCCCTATCTCTATCGCTCTCTCTTTTTCCCCTTCTCTACCCTCTCTCTTTAACCCCAACTGGTCAAGGCAGACGGCCATCCTCCAGGAGTCTGGGTCTGCTCGAGGTTTCTGCCTGTTAAAGGGAAGTTTTTCCTCGCCACTGTCACCAGTCACAAGTGTTTGCTCCTGGAGGATTCTGTTGGGTTTCTGTAGAATTGACTTAGAGTCTGGTTTTGACCAACTCGATATATAAAATGTCAAGAGATAACTTTCTTGTGATCTGGCGCTATATAAATAAAATTTGATTGATTGAGTGATTTAATTGGTTTCCCCTGTAAGTCGCTTTGGAAAAAAGCGTCTGCCAAATGCGTAAACATAAACATAAACATAAACATAAATAAGTGGCATAAATGCACGCTACCTCAAAGTTTAAAACACTGCACATACACCATATACCATGTAATCAATATGTGAGAGGAATTCAAAAAAACAATAAATCCCAATCATAGAATGTAATAATAATATCCAATTCATCAATAATGAGGGAGTAGATCCAAAATGTTTCTCTCTGGAGGAGCTTTTTAGGATGATCTCCTGTGAGAGGTTAATGCTGGCTATAAGAAATGTGGAACGTGGTGGAGGAAGATGGTCGACTACGCGAAGTTATCCTGCAGCTTCTGTAGATATAAATGTCTCGATTTTAAGGCAGATACAATGGTTCATTTTAGTGTGGAAAAATATACTAATGAAAACATAACTCTAGATGCAGTGTTTCCTGTGGAACTGATCTGTTGGTGTGGCGGTGTGTACTTGGGGGGGGGGGGGGGGGGGGGCTTGGCCGCAAATGCACAGTTTGGATTGGGGGGAGCGGGGGGTGGACGCACGTGCGTTTCGGTCGGTAATCACACGTGCGTCGGTTTCTATCCTATTTATAATACTATGGGTATACGGGGCTGGAGAAGGTGCTCACTGCAGAACCACCCAGGATCACTAACACCCATTGAACCAGGTTTAATCCTTCCCCTGGTTCAGTCCATAGGTTCAGTCACGCCCATTGATAGACTCTCAGAGAGCCAGCATTCTCAGGACAGCGGTAGATTCAATAATCCAGAGGCTGTGTTGGTGAACATACCAACTAAGCCTTACTCTAATGAAGTGTGTTTTTCTTTTAAAAATAAAAAATAAAATAAAATTGGTTGAGCTCTGCAGACTGCGAAGGCCATAGCACTTGATTCACATCATTTTCATATTCATCAAACAGTTCCCCAACCCCTTGTGCCTCATGAATGGGGTCTTGGAGGAGACCACTGAGAATATGATGATGAGGAACAATTATGCCACAAGATACGAGGTTACAAAATTACTTAAATTGTCATTTCTCTTTCACAAATACCATTTCCAAAACACGTACCAGAGCCTCAGAGATACTGAATCAAGAATACATACTGATAAAATCATGATAAACACAGTTATTATTATTAGTTCAACAATAATATTGCTTGCCCAAAACTATTTCAGTACCCTACTATACCTGGAGTTATGATAGTTATTCCCAGATGACAGAAGGGGAACCAGACCATGGGCAGAAGGGTGATGAAGTCTTATGTCACTGATGGCCCTGGAGGACACTGGTGGTTGTAGATGTCCATCAGGGAGGGGACAGGGTCATTCAGGATTGTACTGATGATGCTGCGAATATTAAGTAATTCTTTTTGGATAAATATGCTTTTCTAAGGCTGATTGGTCCACAAAATCTCTTCGTCCATCTGTCCTACTGTGTGTATGAATACGAAACTGAAAACACAAAAATCAAAGTTTTGAATTGTGCCTTGGTCACCTGCATCAGTACCTAACATCTTTACTAACTACACTATCTGTCATACTCCCCTAGAGAACAACACATAATACTAGAGGAGGGACTCGATCACTAAACACCTACTTCATACATTAATACACACTACACTATCTGACTGAATGATGAATAGAGCGAGCATCTATTACAACTATCAACACAGGACAGAGGTGACACTGTGGATTGTGTGATTTTGGTTAAATGCTCATACAATAATCCAGTGGCGGCTGCTCGTCTTTCAGACAGGGGAAGCTCATTGTCGGCTTACATCAAAACAAAAAAAAAAAAAAAAAAAGTCAAGTTATTTAAACATACATTCGGCCCTCCGTTCCTTTTTAAGAAAATGATCAGTGACCTTATCATACCAAATAGGCGTCTTTTCCAGGGACTGGACCAGTATCCTCTCTGCTTAGATTGCCTTGGCCCAATGTGTTGTGGGTGTAAGACTTCAGCCTTTTTAAACGAGAGATGCTCCTTTCACTCCGACCTAGCCGACAGTTTGATTGATTTAACTATCTACAAAGCGATATTAAACTCGAACAAGAAATGATTAAATTATGTAACTGAAACAAGAAAACAGTGAAATTATGTTAAATTGAAACAAGGAAGTCCAATGAGTGGGTTTTATTTACAGTGCAAGAAATGAACAGTAATTTCGCAGTGGTTTCTCTCTGATTTCACAGCAGAATGTGTGACGGTATTAAACTGAACTGTGTCAGTGAAGGAGGAGATCTCAAACTAGCTGTCAATCAAACGGGATTCAGCCTTTCGACTGATCCTCCAATCAGCACGTGGGATTCTGGCGTCCAGCCCGGCCGAGCTCCGTCCACTGCTCCATTCACCCCCAGAGACGCCCGGCGTCCGGGGGCAGGACAACATCATGGCATTTATCCAATTACCGTCCAGTTTTGAGGCAGTGAAAAAAAACTGTTCCACTCAGTCCCATTGAAGCCCAGAGACGCCCGCAGTCTACGAACAAATGCACTGAGCAGAGATGTATGAGAAAACAGCGCAACGGGAATGTATGAGAAGTGAACAACATCGAGTCTGTTGATTTGTGATAAAGCTGATTCTGAACGAACTCATCTGTGAGATGAATGTGTTCTAACACATTTGTAGTCAATAAAATGTCAACACAACCGTACATATTTAACCATTTCATTTTCGGAATTTTAGGGGAAGCCGGGCTTCCCTTGCAGTCTGTGAGAAATCGCCACTGCAATAATCCCATATGAACAGTTAATGGACTAGGAATCAGTACACTTCCACATATTTAACTGCGTAACTTAGGCCAGATGTTATAACAGTAATTAATGTGATGTAATAGAAATTAATTCACTAACAGCCTGAATCACAATCTTTCACAGATAGTCTATATGTTAATGCAGCTGTGGCGCCGCAGATGTACAGACTAGAGAGCGCTTCCTGAAGTACCTCTTCAGAACTGGTGGGCGTGGCTGACTGGTGGTGGGTGGGGTTAACGCTGGTACAGCTCCACCCTTCTGGTACAGGTCAGCCCTTTTGGTTCTGCAGCAAGCACCACTTGCGGTGCGGGGCGGTCCGTGTGCCCCCCTACCCCCTGAAGCTTCGCAAACTTTCATTTGAGGGGGCAGGACATTTGTCCTGACCTATTATATATTACACATATGCATAATAAGTCTAATGTGATTGTGATGATTTTTTTTGTCTGAAATGTTTGGTGTGGCAGCATGAATTTTCCCATGGCACTGTGCCACGGCAAAACCTTACCAGCAGAAAGACTGCTAGATGTTATATTCCATTCCTGCAATTGAATCCTGCTGAATCTTACCCACCACATCTTCAAATACCTCATCACCCCTGACGTTTCATCTGATATAAAGCAGTATTTGCTGTAAGTAACTTTGAACAAACTGTCTACAAAATAAATCCATTACAACATAAAGACTTCCGGCATGTCGCAACCAAGTTTAAGTCCTGGCATCAAACAACACGACAAAAACTTATTACACTTATTAACTGGCTTTACTGCAAAAAATGTTACTCCAAGCCTATTTCCATTTATAACCTCTACATCTGAATCACTTAGGAGGGGAAAAAAAGGATATTACATTTGTAGCAGATATATATTTTCTCCATGTCAATGAGCTGTATCTGATTTACTGTGATAATGGCGGGTTTCTGAGGGCATGCAGGGCAACAAATGCAAGCATAAATAAAAGAAGCAATATCTCTACAATGGAAGAGCAGGCTAGAAGACAAACAAAATTTAGCCCCAGGAAACATGTGCATATGTAAAAGCAGCTCTGATGAGTTATAACCATAAGTAACATCATAATTCAACTGAATAAACACACGTTGCAAATGTAGCATTTAAATCAGACAGCAAGTGGCACGAGCTGAGTAATTAACCACTTTAACATCCCCCGTGACAACCAATGAACCTTTCACTGTCTCCATAACTCAGTGTTTTTTAATGCTGGCTTTGGCATATTGAGTGGAGCTGGAGACACACAGAAGCCTCAGAGATGCCTCAGGAGAATAATAGAAGGGGAAAAAAAATAAAAGGATAAAAAAGTTAATCCAGCCAGATCTAAAATCCTGAATACTGATTACCCCCAACAAACCCAAGTGTTGAAACAACTGCTTCACCAAAATACCAAGTATTTAGCTGTTGTTAAAGATAGCGCTCAGTACTGACTCTGAAAGGTTTTGCCAACAAAGAGCATGTATTTGTTATGCAAATGTCCAATGTGTGCAGGTGGAAATGTGAGTGGAAAGAACTGTGTAGAGTAAAGGTCACAAAAATATCAGAATTAATTAAAGAATCCAGTTCTAAGATAAGACTTTTTCAAGGTTTTTAACAGACCTGTAAGGTGGTGTACAGGAGTATAAACCAAACCAGGGTTTAACATGTGACTATTCATGCATAAAACTCTTATTATCTGCTCCTATACTGTAGTTTTAAACATTTTTGTTGTTAAATAGATTATATATTTAGTGGATTGTAGTTGTGTCTGCATGTTTTTAATGCAAGTTAAAATCATTGAATGCTATGGTTCTCCGATGCATTTTTCAAGGCTCTAAATTATCTGAAAGAATTGATTAAGTTAGTCAGGAATGTGTGAGTCAAATTTCTGCAGAACATTTTATTCATTCTGATGGGTGTTGTTGGGAATAGTAATTATAGTTATGATTTGTGCATTCAAATTATTAAAGTTTCATATATGGATATAATTTGCTGTTAAAATTTGGAACTTTTTTCTGATTATATTCAATTCAATTCAATACAATTCATTACAAAATTATTACAAACAGTTAAGATCAACAATTCATTTACAAGATACATTTTGTAATCGGACACCCCAGAAGCAGTCCTCAGCTTATAAATCGGGGTCCTTAAACATGTGATAAAAGACACAATTTAAATTATAAATTAAATGTTCTAAGTAACTATGATCATGTTTTAAAATATTTGCCTATCTACCTAACGATGATTCATTTCCTTTTCCTGAGTCCTGTTATAGTCAGCATATTCCAAGATCATTTAATAGTCAGACATGGGGCTTTACCACATCAATAAAGAGTTTCCATGCTTGAATATCAGCCACGTGGGGTTTTGGTCAGGCAAATTTTGAAGTAGCCATATTTATTAATGTTTGCATGTTTTGTTTTGGTTCATTAGGCTGTGTAGGGTTACACTAAGCATAAACCAGCAAGTTTTTGTTTAAGACACTTTTTAAATATATTAAAAGGAGATATCAGCAGTGTTTTGACTGGCTTGACGAAACTGAACTATTAACCCTATCTGTTTGGTGTAAGGTCAGGGTGAAACAACAAGTTCAGTGATATGTGACAACATTCCACAAGTTTACTACGACTACTGCTGATATTTCAACTAGCTTAGAAAATTCTATTAGGGTGTTTTCACACAGCGTACTCGTGTCTGTACCGTACTTGGATACGTTCACACCTTTCACGCAGATGTTGCGTTCACAGGTGCGTACCGCTCAAGTGCAAATGAGTGTTACAGGGCTGAAATAGTTGGTAGCGTTGTGGAAGGAATTCTGTCGCTATCCTACAAACGTGGAAGTCAGAAGAAGACAGACCCTTACTTATCTGTTAGCCTGTTTGAGGCAAAGAGAAGCAGAGCGACCTTTGTTGTCCCTGATATGTCACTGAGTGGTGCGGTTGGTAAGGCAAGCCCGTGCCATGCGGATCTGAGGCCTTTTCTTGAGACAACAGGAGCACCATCTATGGTCTTATGGTGATAAAACCACTTTTGTTGTTGGAGTGGTGATTAGGTCACTTCCGGACTCGGGCACGGATCACATTCACACTAGAGCCAGACCGATTAATTGGCCGATTCATCTGGCTGATTATAGCGTATTACCGATTAACCAACATTGGCCAATATGTAACTGATTTATTAACTTTTTTGCTGTGGAGATCCCCCCCACACTCCATCAAGGATGTGCCGCTTACATTTTCAAGATTGATTTACCAAATAATTTTTATGTCACTACTTATAAAATATAGACTCACATCTTTTTCAAAAGTCTGCTCTCCCTAGCATAAAAACTACCACATCTACAACCCGTGGTTCCCCTCAGGTTACAGACTAGTCTAATATTAGACAGCGTTCAAAAGTTGTGTAAATTATCTTTGTGAGATAAACAAAGATTTAGCAGCTGTTAATCCACCTGTCCACAATTATCTAATATAAGATTATTATGTCCTGTGTAGATCAGTGGCGATTTCTCACAGACTGCAAGGGAAGCCCGGCTTCCCCTAAAATTACGAAAATTAAATGGTTAAATATGTTCGGTTGTGTTGACATTTTATTGACTATAAATGTGTTAGAACATGTTCATCTTAAAGATGAGTTCGTTCAAATCAGCTTTATCACAAATCAACGGACGTGATGTTGTTCACTTCTCATCCATTCCTGTGCCTCTGTTTTCTCATACATCTCTGCTCAGTGCATTTGTCCGTAGACTGCAGGCGTCTCTGGGCTTCAATGGGACTGAGTTGAACAATTTTTTTCACTGACTCAAAACTGGACGGTAATTGGATAAATGCAACGATGTTGTCCCACCCCCGGACGCCGGGCATCTCTGGGGGTGAATGGAGCTGTGGGCGGAGCTCGGCCGGGCTGGACGCCAGAATCCCACGTGCTGATTGGAGGATCGGTCGAAAGGCTGAATCCCATTTGATTGACAGCTGTTTTCAGATCTGCTCCTTCACTGACACAGTTCAGTTTAATACCGTCACACATTCTGCTGTGAAAGAGAGAGAGAAACCACTATGAAATTACTCGTTCATTTCTTGCACTGTAAATAAAACACACTCATTGTACTTCCTTGTTTCAATTTAACATAATTTCACTGTTTTCTTGTTTCAGTTACATAATTTAATCATTTCTTGTTTGAATTTAATGTCGTTTTGAGGATAGTTAAGTCAATCAAACTGTCGGCTAGGTCGGAGTGAAAGGAGCATCTGTTGTTTAAAAAGGCTGAAGTCTTACACCCACAATACAATGGGCCAAGGCAATCTAAGCAGAGAGGACACTGGTCCAGTCCCTGGAAAAGACGCCTACTTGGTACGATCAGGTTACTGAGCATTTTCTTAAAAAGGAACGGAGGGCCGAATGTATGTTTAAATAACTTGACTTTTTTTGTTTTGTTTTGTTTTGTTTTGATGTAAGCCAACAATGAGCTTCCCCTGTCTGAAAGACGAGCAGCCGCCACTGGTGTAGATCAGTGTTCACATTTCATAAAACGGCCCATATATCAGCCGATATCGGATGTTACTCCCTCAGTTTAATCAAGGCTCAACATAGTTCTTGGGTTTTAACAGCCATTTATTTGGACAATCAAATCTTGCGCTTGCCCAACAGTGACGATGCCCAAACAATGCTGTCAGAACTAAAAAAATAAATATTAAGACTTAGATTAACTTACAAAAATATAAAGATTTGACACACAATGACGAAATGAATGCCCATTAAACAAAATAAAGCACACATATAAAATAACAGGCTTAACTGGCTTCACTTAGCATTCACATGACTTATTAACAAAGAAAACTGACAAATTTTACCTCATTGGCCGCATAGACTCCAAAAGAATAAAACAGAGGTTTTCACAGCGTCTTCTTAAAAGATATGTTTTAAATTTCTTAGGTCAGTTCTTATGAATTGTCCTTTTGCAGACCTTACAGGTAGAACACGTCATGCATGATAGCCTCATGTAGCTCATGGAGTGTACTAATAATCTTATCCCCTGGGGGCAACGTGAACATGCGGAACAAACATTTTGGTTCCCCTCTTACGTCTATGTTTTTAAATCAAACAAATAAAATGTATTTTCTATGAATTTACTGCATTTTGTGAATTATTTATTTATTGACTACTTAAATGAATCATTACTGTGAATGTGTTATGTTTCTAAATACTCTTGAAATTATGAGCTGAATATATGAGTGATACCTTGGACGGCAGCTACAGCGGATGTCGGCCGATATATTGGATATCGGCTTCTTTTTAGCCCCCAAAAATCGCATCGGCCCCAAAAATCCCATATCGGTTGGCCTCTAATTCACACAGCAACATACAGTGCCGGAGTATGGGTAGCCGAGATCCAGGACTACCCTCTCAACTGGTCTCACGGTACTCGACCACGGAATGGTTGCATTCACATGGACAAAATTAAATAAAAATTCTCAGGTTCACTTTCCACAACACTGAGGCAATAAAGAGGTGGAGAAGCCCTCAGGTCAGAGGAATAGGAATGAGTATATGATAAAAATCCTTACTCTGAGTTGTGTGTTCAGTAACGTGAGCATGTGAAAAGCAGTACATTGCATCACATTAGTCTGGATACATCATTTGTCTGATGTAACTCAGTTTTTTTTTTTTTGGTGGGGAATTTGTTTGTTGTATTTTGAACATGAAAACACTAGTCCTGGGATTTTAAACCCCTAAAAGAGTCTAAGATTATCCATTTCATGATAACTGTAGGCCAACTGTGCTTTATATCGTCACACACAGCAAGAAATGTATGCTCTACAATTTCAGCTGCGCTCTGATGTCCTCCTTTAAAACATTTAAATATGATATTTTTTCACCGTGGCACTGGCACTATCACTTCACAGCAGCCAAGCCCAAACATGTGAGTCTGAGGAAACCTTTGCCATATATCACAAACCCCCAGCAGAGCGTGAGATTCCACACATTTGAAGAAAATGAAAACATACAAAGAAAACAGATTTTACACTAAGGAAGCTGTGCAGTAGGAGGATGATGGATTGCAGTGAGTGGAAGCTAATACAGGACTGAAGAAGTATAGTGTGTGTTTGTGTACATGCAGAATGGAGGAATACACTCACCCAGGGGTGCCACTACCAATTGTGGACCCCAAGACAGGTAAACGTTGTGGACCCTTCATAAAATTCAGTATCCTGTCGATATGTTGGACCCCAGGGGAGGAGCTGTATACGTGGGGGGTACGGTCCATACCTACCATCACTTGCACGGGCGTTAAATTAAACTGAAACTTAACATGCATTCAACGTCTGACTCCCGATTTCTATCCCTCTATTATACAGCGGATCGAATACGAAATTTTCACAACTGCTAACCTGTATCCACTGGACCCCCTCCACTGCTCTATGGGCCCCCCACAAATGCTGGGCCCATGAATTTGTCATATTTACCCCCCCCTTTACAGCGCCCCCACACTTGCCAATATAACCAGGCAGGACACAATGGATGACTTATGTTACCTTTAACAGCCTCAAGGGCTTATATGTTTATTCTTATTGGAAACATTTGCACCATCTCTCTCGGTGGTTGTTTTTGGACTGGTGCGGTGTGAAATTTATGGAAGTATTGATCACAAATTATCCCAAATTATTTTCTAATGCTACATTAGCCAGTGTTAATATTTATTCAGTATTGATTCTGTTTTTTATTAGCTACTGTGATAGGGCAGCTAACATTAATTAGTGTGGTTATACATTAAAGTTTTTCTTATTGAATTATCAAACACAAGTACCACAACTACAAGTGCTAACATTTAACAAGTAGCTGAAATTATGTTTGGTGTTTACATCATAGACTGTTTATAATGAGTAGATAGAAAAACCATGATATTGCCCATTGCCTGTTTTGAAGCCAGTAGTTTCTGCCAGTAGTTTGGCCATGTTGGCTTTTTGGAACCAGAAGTGACTTAATTTGGACAAAAGAGATGGAGCTGTGGGTGCATGAATGGTCCAAGTCATGTGCAAGTGTGATGGGTGAGGAAATGTTACATTAGCTCGCTGGTTTAATAAGATGCATTTTCAGTGCTGTTAATAGAACCTATGAAGTGTAAACACAGCTGAGCTATTATACAATGCTATTAACAGAAAAAAAGAAAAGAATGAAACCTAAGAAGAGGATCCAGATTAAATGGATGAAACAAGAATGACTCTGGAAAAATGATTCACCTAGTATTTGTAGAAAGAAAATTAGTGTAAGTCAACTGTAGGACACTTCCACAATGGCTTAATATTGGAGCTGAGGCCCTTACCCCATGGGATCAGCTACTGTTAACCTGTGTAATGGCTCTGTGGAAAAACTACTGTTCATTCTTGTGGTGTGGAGAGTCCTATATTGTCTGCCAGAGGGCAATAGTTCAAAGAGGTGGCATGCAGGGTGGCTGAGGTCCTTGATGATGTTAGAGGCCATGATCTGGTATCTGGACAGACAGATAACCACAGCTGTGAACCAATAATCCAAATATAGCCACTCCAGCTCTAAAGCCAAGATGGTGACAGACAAAGGCCAGTTTGGAGACCTCAGAACAGCAGTGCAAAGCCATTTATTCATTTCACTTTTGTCTCTGAAATTATATGTATTGATTTATTACCCCACCACCTGAAGGGGAGGCAAGGGGTATTGTTTTTAGTTTGGTTTGATTATTTATTTCTTTGTTTGTTTGTTAACACAAGCAGCAAAACTATTGGTTGAATTCATACCAAATTTGGTTTATAGATTGTAAGTGACCCAGTAGATCTCATTACATTTTGGGAACAGTAGGTCAAAGTTTCAATTTTTTTATGAATTTTTAAAATCTTCCCATTTACTTATAATGGGTGAAATATATGCAGGGGGCGGGGTTTGTTGTGCCTGGCACCATTTGTTACATGTGGTTACAGCAAACATCTCTTCTTGAAAACTAGTACAGACAGAAGCCCTTAAGTCAAGCTTCTCTTTTATAACAAAGTTGGCCTTGTTATCAAGTGACAAGGACTTTGACAGAAGTATCTCAAAGCTGTAATACCATGATCGACTGCTGAGGTTAACCCCCAAAAGCCCTGTCTGTCATGGACCTACACTGAACCTCTAATAAGCACTAGTTATTAATAGGAAGTAATAAGATCTCAGGTTCAGGGTAAGACTGTGATGTCTGCTGTGTCTGGCTTTAATTGGCAGATCTGCATGATAGGTTTCTGGACTGCGGTTGATCTTTTGGATAATTTGCTCTTGATAGACAGCTCAACTGTAATTGTGAATTGTAGGTTACACCAAAAAGACTGTAAAATGATTTTTTTTTTAATATGGTGTTGATGAAATTTACAGTCTAGCATTTAGTAATACCTCACTCATAATCCCTTGAAGATGGCTTTGACCCCTCGTGCCTCTGCAGCCCCTCCCCTTTAGTACAAATATGGTCACTTCGGGCTCTGAAAGAGCCAACAGGACACCACCTAAATTAGAAACTACTGGTCTTAAAACAACAGTCCAGAAACCAATGGGAACACCACGGTTCCTCCATCCACTAATTACTGTATGTATAGACTGAACTTGTTATATAATTTTTCTTTTGCAAACCACCACTCTTCCAAACTCAATTATAAATAAACTTCATTCATGATATAAACACCTCTTTAGCACAAGACTGACTAGACAAGATTATTTGAAACTTCTGTTTGGTGATACCTTCAGTTTACTGCAGGGGTGTCAAACATGTGGCCTGGGGGTCAAATGCAGTCCAGCAAAGGGTCCAATCCAGCCCACAGGATGAATTTGTAAGAACTACACTGAAGATATTAAAAGTTAATTAACAGTTTATCTCTTTCTCTTAGTACAAAAAAATATATTTTAAATAAAGAAAATATGTATATTAACAAACTGTCTTTCAGCAATTAACTGTGAATAATAACCTGAAAATTAAGTGCAATTTTAACAATGTTCTGCCTGCATTAAATGTTTTTTGTGGCTTTGTAGATCCGATTTGTAAAGAATGTGAATACATTACAAATTGAGGCATAATATTGTTAAATTTATACTTATTTTTTTCTAATAAATGGCAGTTTTTTCAGGTTATTTACATCCAAATCTTTTTGTATGGATAATGTGTAAATGTAAATATTTCCATAATTTAACCAATGTTATTTTTAGCACTAAAACAAAGAGAAAATTTTGGACTTGTCATTATTTACAGGCGATTATGTTATTATTTTACTGGTCCAACCCACTCAGATCAAATTCGGTTGTATGAGGCCCCTGAAAGAAAATGAGTTTGACACCCCTGGCTTAAAAGTCCTGTACAGAGGATTTGTTTAAAGTGGATTGCAGTGACACCTTCGGCCGGAATCGGTGGTGTTTTTAAGGGACAAAGACTCTGCTTCCCATGACCACTAGCACCTACTGTCATAAGGGCATAACTGTGGCCAAGGCATGCATTTGTTTTAAAGCTAATGAATGAGGAGCGGATCCTCTTTACAACTCTGCATAATTTTTTTCAAGACGGCAACTTACAGGGTGCAAAATGACATGTGAAATGAGACAACAAGCAAACTTCATAAAGTCTGTTTGTAGCGTAGTTTAGTAACTGAAGTGAAAACGAAAATGAAACCTAACTTTGGATATCTGACTCCTGCTTCTATGTCTCTTTTCCTCTGGAGCTCCTAAGTGTTCCTCACAGACCAGTGTTAAAGACATGTCTCAATAATATATATTTGCTCTCATTTTTCCACAAAGTATTCAGTCATTTTCATAAATGACTTCAGTCATTCGACATCTTCATCATTCTGCATTAGCAGTTCAGCTCTAGCTGCTTCAGCCTTCTGCATTCACAGTATTCTACGGTTAGAACTGTCTTGTTCCTGAAGGACAGTTTAGTATCCAGGCCCCGGCATGAACATTCAACTCCATACAGAACCATTTCAGTCTCACCTTCCAAAGCCCTTATGTAACCAATTTTAGAAATATAAAAGTGAATTACAGTGTAATAGCTGATTGGACTAATTAAAGGATCTGGACCAGAATCAGAAGAAACTAAATTCGGAAGGAGCCACTGTACTGAGCAACAATAATGAGGCAAATGCAGGAGTAACAGTTGAGTAGCCACTCTTATAATTTTTTACAGTGGATAAAGTAAATTGTCAAATTTGTACAAAATACAAAAATAATAACCCAAACAGTCAGGAAAGAAAAAAAATATTGTGTGCACACTTGAAATAAAAAATGTCTGTTGGGGCCCTTAAATAAAATAGAAGTTTTTCTGCAGGTTTTCTTGTTGTGAAGTTATTGCAAGTTCACCTGATTCCAAAAGTCCTTGCAGTGTGATGTAAGTGTGTAATATGTGTGTGAATGAGTGGGTACGTGGATATCTTCTCGGTGCTGATCTTTCTTCAGGGTGGTTGGCTCGCCATCTATCACAGTAGGAAGTTTGTCCTGAACTTCAAATTCTTCCGTCCTCAAGAAAAAAACCGTTGCTCTCTGTGTATCAAGGCGGAGACCGCCGATGTCGGACCTCGCAGCGGCTCTCTGGATGAAAGGTAAGCAGTTAGCCTGTTAGGCACAGAGCTAGCATTAGCATGGACGACGACGGTAAGCACCAACAAGTTTTTTTTCCCCGCCGGATAATTGACTCGTCTTACCGACGTAACTCTCTCCTTCGTTCAGTCACTCAGCTCTGGACCTTCCGTGGGTGAGTACTCCGACTCTCTCTTTTCTCTTTTTCACAGGTAAACTCTAGGTTTTTCTCCCGCTTCCTCTTCCTCTTAGCAGGCAGCTACCCTCTCTCCTCTGGCTGAGATCGAAAAAGGACCGGAAGAGCAACGTGCCTGCACTTCGCCTCTGAGCCGACAGGCTGAGCGTGGCCTGCGTAGCCTCTGATTGGCTGCTGAAAAACTAGGTACCCCTCGTGGGACCATGCGAACTGAGTGGGGCATTCAAATACAATAGGACAATCAACACTTTGCCGATGAAAAATAAATAAAGATACAGAAAATAAACAGTCTCTCCTTTTATTGTACTTTAATAACTGTGTGTGTTTTACACCTGGCTACACTTAGTTTGGACTGAAACAATGCTCCAAAGAAAACAGATTACAGACGTCACAGAGCTAGCCCTGTGGCTAACACAGAAGTGTTTACTAAGTGTTCGACTGAGCTACCCACAGACACTATAGTCAAATCCAATGTTCCAATGTGTATGTATAAAGAACAGAAGCATTCTATACCTGTGGAGAAGGAAGAGGAACAACTCCACCTGTTTTCATTCCTTTTACCTCCCTTAGTTCTATCCATCTGTTCAATGCAGAGGTTTGTTTTAGCCGGTACTCTATCACTCTCCCGTTTAGTTTTCTTTTTTCTTTCTGCCCGTCCAGCTCCAGTTCCAGTGTCCACCATTACAACAAAATAAATCCAAGAAATCCCTTTCTTTAGAAAAAAGGACAGATCTTACTCCTCACTCGTTCAGCTTACTTCTCACTACTAAACTCTGCTGGTTGGTGTGGTGTTGACATAGTGACGCAAGTCTGCCGTAAATCAGTCCAGTCTTGTCCGACCCAACCAGGCAAGCTGGAAATAGCATTTAGAAAAAAACTATTTTGGTGCTGATAATCTGATTTTAAATTGCGGACTACGATCAGGCATATATATAAAAATGAGACTTTTTCAAGATCACACAGAAAAGACTTTCGGCACCTTTAAGGTGTATTTGCATGGTATTTTTGTCCACCACATGCATATGTCTTCATTTGTGAACTGGGTCACACAAAGATAACAATTTATACTTTGACTCTGAACTCATGAGTATATTCCTATTGACTCTGTGGTTTCTTTTTATAGCTACACTCACACACACACACACGGCAAAGAGTTACTGCGAATTGGATTTCTCTTTCGGAGGAAGTCACAAACTCACTTTGATGTTTCCTCATTGAGTTACCCTGCATGAATGCAATCTAGCAATCCAGCGAGGAAGAGAAGAGCGCATAGTGAAGGTGGTGTGGTGCGACATCAAAAGCCCATTTCAGCCACACTGAAAGAAATCTTCCAGGTGAGTGTCTGTTAGGTCACACAAGCTTTCTAGTTATACAAACATTTCTTAGAAACTGGGAAACCTTTTTGGAGGCAGAGATAATCTTATTGTCATGCTGACTTTATGGTTACACTGACACCTTCAAGCAGGAAAGGTCTGCTCTCATATCTAGGACCTGTTCCTTTTGGAAGTTCTGCCGGAAATAGGTCACCTTTTAATTAGGGTCCGATCACTGACCAGTGTCAAGGTCCATTTTAGGCCTATTGCTTTTCTTCCAGGAGATTTTTTTTTAAGGACTAAACTGGCTGAAAAATTCATAAAACTTTTCATATACTGTACTTCACAAGGGTAAAAGTTTTATATATTACAGGCCTGGAGCAAGGGTGTGGCACGATGGTTCAAGCCTCTAGAAAATGCAAATGGATAAAGTTCCACCAAGACATACCAACTTTGTTCGGCACATATATTGGATTTAAACTAAAAAAAAAAATCCTCTAGGATCCATATCTTACTGCATGTTTAAAAGGAAGCCTGTCATTTGGATGATGTGTATGAGGCTTCTTCTTTGTAAGAGATGAACAAAGGCAGCTGACAGCGTGATCTCAAGGAGAAGCAATCATTATTACAGCACAGAGAGCACAGGATTTCACAGTACAAATGTATATGTCATTTTATATAGCCAGACATGAACTCCTTGACCCTGACAACAGTAACGTCATCTCACATTGGTTTATAATTCTTCCACTTGAATCTACTGTATATCTTGTGTTCCTTGGCTCACTCTAAACTCCGATGTAAGCATTCTAATGCTTTCCAGATAATACATATATTTTTGAAATATGCATATGTACTGTAGACAAAATGTGAAAAACAGCCGTACATTTTTCAGCACTTCCTCTTTCCAAAATAGTAATTTTCCAGAATGATGCTGCTGTGGAGACACAACAAATTTTGATGTTTCACTTGAGATGGATCAATAGCATCGCCTACATAGTTTCAAACATTACCCCCCCCCCACCCCCACCCCCGTACTGAGTTTGAATTAGATGTACTAAATTGGTAAGGTTCATGTATCAGTTCCAGAGAAAGAAGAAAACCCTCTTAGACCTGTACTATTGATCCAACAGGTCGTACACTGCTGTGATTTGTTTTTATGATATTTCAAGTCATTGTTTCACAATGTATTGATGTATATAACTTGTGTATGTTCTTTAATGTCAAGTATTGGTTGTGGAAGTGATATTTACTGTCTCCCCTAAGATGTCAGCCATGAAGACATGTACCTGCCCATGATAAATCCGCTCCACTGTACCCAATGTGTTCAATGGTCCGATCGTCTGTGCTTGCAGCGTTTATTAACTCTTGTGGCTGTTGTACATTCATGCAGCTGGAGAAAATGTTCTGTCTTCAGACTTTTATGATGGCTGCTCCTTCTCCTTTTAATGGGCATGTTTTTCTTCATCTATTATAAGTCCCTGACTCATTAAATTGATGTCCTTTGCAACAACACAAGGATCATAAAACACGTATGATAATAAGAACACAATATGTCTCCTGACAGGGAATACCAGACAGGGACTAATGCTGCCGATGTTGCACTTCATGGCCGACAATATTAACCTTAAAACAACAAGGGCGCTCCCTAAATTGGTTATTCTTTATTATGACCAGAGACTCCTACTAATCTCTGTAGGTATCATGAATGAAGTTTTGGTACCAACATTAACACACACACACACACACACACACACACACACACACACACATATATATATATATATATATATATATATATATATATATATATATATATATATATATATATATATATTTTTTTTTTTTTTGTTTTTTTTTGTTTTTGTTTTTGTTTGTTTGTTTGTTTTGTTTTGTTTTGTTTTTTGTTTTGTTTTGTTTTGGGTTTTTTTTTTTGTTTTTTTTTTTTGTTTGTTTAAGACAAAGACAAGACCCTGTTCAGACCAGACCATATAATTTACATAGCAAGCATATTAACCCTTTGTAGACTACTGTTGCAAATTCACCACAATATTCCTCTGTTTTTGTAAAGAGGCGCTGCTCAACGCTGGTTATCTATGATCCCTGATGTTCATGGATTAATTCTAAAGCCCCGTTTCAGTAGTGTTTGTAATTCCATGTCATTCTGCTGACTTTTGGGTCATTTTAGTTTTGTTGGGATTGTTGACCAGAATAACTGATCAATAGCAGCATCAATAAAATAATCCACAAACATGAGACTCGACAATTTGTGTGATTACAATTATGACAATGATGCCAAATTTCACTAATTTGCCTAGCTATTGTATCTGCATATTAAAATTAAGAATTTCCACTAAATTTAGCATCTGCCTGACAGCAAAACAATATATATATATATATATATATATATATATATATATATATATATATATATATTGTTATGCCCAGCTCGTATGAGAGCATAACAAAAGAAGGGAAGGTCCGCACAGTGACAATTAAAGGTAATGTATTTTAATAAAGATAAGCAAATCAAACTTACTCAGGTCAAAAAATCAGTAATCAGTGGTGAAGTGTAGGATGTGTGGATGCATGTGAGAACAAAGAAACCAGAAGAACCAAACAAACAAAACCAAAAATCAGACGGCCAAGCTGGGAACCCCAGGTGTCATCAGGCAGGCAGGAGGGAGAGAGCCATTTTGGTTTCCAGCACACTTATATAGGGTCTGGCCAGGTGTGCCAAACGAGCAGGGTGGAGCCAACCAGAGCTAAAATGGAGGAAAACAAGGAGAACCACAGGCAAAATGGCCGACGGCCATCACACCCCCCCCCATAAACACAAGACCCCACTAACAGGGTCTTAGTGTAGCATCAACAAGGTGCCCTAGAGAGTGCATCAGCCATTACATTATCACTACCTTTAATGTGACAAACATTCAGTGTGTAAAGCTGTAAAAATAACAGCCATCTCATAAGCCTACTATTGGCATTGTGCATGCTATTCAAAAATGTAAGTGGGTTATGATCAGTGTATACAGTCACCGGCTGTGAGGACCCAACATACACCTCAAAAAACTTTAAAGCCCAAATTAAAGCCAGAGTCTCTTTCTCGATAACTGAATAGTGCAACTGGTGACGATTAAACTTACGAGAGAAGAAGCACACAGGATGGTCAAGTCCCCCCTCCCCTTCCTGGAGGAGCACTGCCCCAGCTCCCACATCACTCGCATCCACCTGGATCTTAAAAGGTTTATGGAAGACTGGAGCTGCAAGCACTGGAGTGGAGCATATCAAAGTTTTCGCACCTTCAAAAGCATCTTGACAGGAGGATGACCAGACGAAAGGTGTATTCTTCTTCAGCAGGTTAGTCAGCGGAGCAACCACAGTGGAGAAGTTGGGACAAAAGCTGCGGTAATACCCCACTAACCCGAGGAACCTCATCAGCTCTTTTTTGGATGCAGGCACTGGATAGTGAAGCATAGCCTCCACCTTAGCCTGCACCGGACGGACTTCCCCCTGACCAACCACTTTGCCCAGATAGGTAACTGTTGCTTTAGCAAACTCACACTTTGCCAAATTAACAGTTAAGTTTGCCTGTGTCAACCTGTCGAACACTGCCCCCAGCCGCTGAACATGAGCTTCCCATGTGTCACTGAACACTATCACATCATCCAAATAAGCTGAACACCCTTCCAACCCAGCTAAGACTTGATTCATAAGACGTTGAAATGTGGCTGGAGCGTTTCGGAGGCCAAATGGCATTACAGAATAGGAAAACAGACCCCACGGTGTAATAAAGGAAGAAATCTCCTTGGCCCTGGCTGTCAGTGGCACTTGCCAATACCCTTTCAGAAGGTCCAGCTTGGTCACAAATTTTGCCCCACCCACCTGATCAATGCAATCCTCAATCCGAGGAAGAGGGTAACAATCAGGCTTGGTGACTGCATTAACTTTTTTGAAATCAGTGCAGAACCTGTCTGACCCATCTGCTTTATCTGCTAATAGACATGGAGAAGCCCATCCTGAACATGATGGCTCAGCCAACCCATGCTGCAACAAATACTTCACCTCCCTCTCCATACGCTCTCGCTTCCCCACTGGCATCCTGTAAGCACGCTGCCTTACTGGCAGGGCATCCCCCACCTCTATGTAAGGCTCAATCAGGTTGGTGTGAGTTGGTGTATCTGAAAAGATAGACAAGTGAGATGAGATCAACTGTACTAGATCCTGTTGCTGAGTCCCTGCCAGATGATTAAACTGACTGGGTAGACTATCTAAATACTCTGAGTTTTTAAGCTTCCCAGTCAAAATAGGATCAGAGGGTACATCAAAATCATCTGAACACCCAGCCCCAACTGCGGCCACTGACTTAGTCTCAACCCCATCCACAGTCAGCAGATCATCTTCCTTTCTGTTTGAGGGAGAAAAATAAGGCTTCAACAAATTTACATGACACCACTGCACTTTCTTCCTTCTGTCAGGTGTAAAAATCAAGTAGTCCCAGTCAGACATCCTGCTCTTCACAACATAAGGACCACTAAATCTTGCCTGAAATGGTGAGCCAATCACCGGCAACAAAGCCAGAACCTGGTCCCCTGGCTCAAACAGCCGGAACTCAGCTTTCTGGTCAAAAACCTCTTTCATTTTCCCCTGAGCCTCACCCAGGTTCTTATGAGTAACAGCACAGGCCATGTAAAGTCGACGGTGAAAATCATTTACATAGTCCAAAATATTCTCAGGAGGCTCCCTAGGTTTCAAGTCAGCCCCCAGCACTGCTAGTGGACCCCGAACAGCATGTCCAAACACTAACTCATTGGGACTGAATCCAGTACTGGACTGTGATACCTCCCTTATTGCTAACAACAACCATGGCAGGCCTTCCTCCCACCCATGGGAGAGCTCAGTGCAGTAGGAACGCAACATAGATATATATATGTGTGTGTGTGTGTGTGTGTGTAGGTGTGTGTGTGTGTGTGTGTGTGTGTGTGTGTATATATATATATATATATATATATATATATATATATATATATATATATATATATATATATATATATATATATATATATATGTATATATATATATATGTATATAATTGTAATCGTTTGACAGCACAAATCATGTTTCATTTTGCATGAGCAAACAGACACAAGAAAAAAGGGAATATATATATATATGCACTTAACGTGTTTATTAAATACCTTCAGCAGTTTCAACAAAAAAACTTGAAATAACTGTTGTGTCTTGTATGTTTTTTGTCCTCATATTTCCATCCGGAGGGCCAGCGTGCTTTTTTGCGTCTTCCATCTTTATGGGTTGGTTCTGCTGCCTGTCACTACCAGATCAGCTGCCCATTTGTTCATGCGCAGCGTTAAATGTACTTGGACAAACTGACCCAAATGCATTGCCAGAGTTGTTCAGAGTCATTCTGCACTGCAGATGGGTTAATTGTGTTAAACTTTTTAATCAGATTAATCATAATGATGGATTAATCTGCGTTAACATGTTCATTTTGACAGCCCTAATACATTTATGTATGTATGTATGTATGTATTTATTTATTTATGTATGAAGCCTGGGGTAAGGTTACTCCTCATCTGACATACTAACATACTTGTTTAGATCAACTAATATTTAGTACATTATATTAATTACTGTGGATTCACACAGAATGATGTCTGTGTATCTGGGTACTCCACATTCCTCAACATTAAATGATAGGTGGATTTTGGTCCAGGTATCCTGAAGTGTAACCTGGGGAACTCTGGGGGTTTCTGTGTTTTGTGCTGCAGATTAACAGAGGATAAACAGAGTCTGTGCTTCAGTCCAATTCACTGACATTATCCCTGGGACATGATGTCATGCCTCAGTATAAACAGTCTGCCACTTATAGAAGACTGTCGAGCCCGTTGAAAGATATAGAAATGTTCCTTACTTCACAGCTGACACATATATCATTCATCTAATCATGTTTTGAGATCTCACTTTCCCGACAGACGTGATCTAGCTCTTTGTGTGAATGGGTTTACGTGCTGTGTCAAGAAATAGGTTTGCACTCAAAATACTTTTAAACATTTACTCCTGATAGTAAGAGCACTCGTCATAATTGTTGACAGGAAACGTCATTCATTCATACATTTGAAGAATTAGGTGTGGAATTTGTGATGGAATTTTTTGAGATGTCTGAAATTTCAAATATTGTGCATTCGCATAGGATGAAGATAAAGATCCCATATAACCTTTACATTTATCATTTATTGGTCCACACATATTAGTCATGGGAGAACAGGACATTAGTCTTTTTATATCATATAAATGTTTGAGTTTTTAACATCACAGGGGATTTATTTATTTATTTACTGAAGGCCCCATATTGTGCTAAGCCATTTTGTTTTTGTACTATATAATCCATTAACATTGGAAGAAAATAATAAATAAATAAATAAAAACGGCACTTGGACTCTTTATTTAGTCTTTCTTTTTTTGTCTTAGTTTTCATCATAGGTGTAATTAGCGACACTGATCCTGCAGAAATCACAAACCAAACTTTGGCTTCATTGGGTTTTAGGTGACACTGATGTCATCTAATTCTGCTGATAGATGTGCTTTCTCGCTGCAGCATGTTGAACATGAAATCCGTGTTTCCATCACTGAGGTGCACTTCCTGTTTATGATTCTGTGTCTGGTCAGCAGCGTTGATCTCAGTGAGCTCATTTCCATCGGCAGCTGCTCTGCCTTCAGAAGCTCGCAGAAGCAAACCTTAAGCCTGTACACTGTGTGTTTGTTTTGCCTCTTCCCTCCATGGTCCGGCCTCCAAATATTAATCATTCAGCACATAAAACACCTCCTCAGCGGGGGGAATAATAAAACGATTTAGACAAAGTAGTTTCATAGGGGTGACTGTCTTAGGAATCCTGATGTCGTGCATATGAGTATGACGACCTTCAGCACTGCTGCTGCTGGAACTGCTCTGCAGGGACGAAGAGGATGCCCTGCAGCATGATTAAGAATTCCCCGCTGGCTGCTGCATTAGTATGGATGCTGAGTAGGTGAAAGTCTTCTCTCGATGCTGTGACTCTGGGCTGCTGCTGTCAGGGACGGGAGACGCCTTCATCCAGACAGGGAATAACTACAAACACTTAACAGAATAACAGACGGGATGCTTCAAAGTAATGAGACCACAGAGTCCAAAAGTGCTTCCTCATTGTCTAGACACCTTGTAGACCTTTGGACCCGCCTCTCCGACACACCACACAATCACACACTCTCTCTGTCCACACTATCACTTTATCAGCGAGTTCATTTCCATTCTGAGCGCTCTGTGCTGGTGGGTCAAAGCCCTGATTGTGCGGAGAGCTGATGGAGGCAGAGACTCTCACTTTGCAGTACCTTTATTATGGAGGAAGAGGCTTCCCTCGGGCTCCCTCCTCTTACATCACACAGGGAGGACATAAACATATTCATAGCAGTCACACCAGCCCCTCACATTGTGTGGAATAAGCCTAGTGCTGGGGACTGGTGTAGGTACAGAGTTGGCAGAGCTGGTAGATGATGGGGAGGGGGAAGGGACAGAGCTGAAATACAGCGGTTCAGCAAGCTGGGAATCGTAGTTTTCCCCAGTCAATTACTTCTGACCATGTGCAAAATTGGAAAGACGTGTTAGCAAAAGCCTTTTAATCATTTCTATTTTCCATTCAGCTGCTACCAGAGCCAAAGAGAAAGAACATGAAAAATTAAATTCAAATCGATATTCATTCAGAAAGCTGGTTTTCCAGGAAAAAGTCATATAAATTTATCAACATAGAAAAAACTGTGAGTTTGTAACACTGATCAAAGTTGTTTTGTAGTATAACTAATTACAGAAATACAGAACACAGAGCAATACTAATCAATATTTTTATATTAACTATGTATGAAATGACTGCAGTGTGCAACAGAGTCCAGCTGGTGTTCAGCATTTAGCAGCCACATGTTTTTCTCAGTCGTTTGTGGAGACCAAACAGAAGCAGAAAAGGAAAGCACATCCAGAAAGGCTCCTTTAGTGTGATGCTCAGTGTTTGGTGGAATCCTCAAGTTTTACAAGAAATCTGTCCCTAATGTCATTTAAGTGAATAAAAATGTTGTCACTCTGTAAATACTATTTGGTGTCCACATTAACCCTTAAAGACCCAAATGGCCACTGGCAATCAAGCTCATCTGTTGCTGTAAAATATTTCATAACTTCTGATCCACTAATCCTATCAATTCATGTAAATAGTTGGTGTAAAATACAGTTTGTCATCTTTTCATGGTCATCAGATATGACCCATTTGGATGTTCAGAGGCTCCGTAGTGAACATGGAAACACCGTCATCTTCTACAACATTGATTCACCAGTAAAACCCATGGAGTTGGATCAATGACAGTGGATGGAGACACTGGGTTTATGTTCAGTTAATCTGAGTATTTATGAACATCTACATGATCAGTGAATTAAATATAGGAAAATACATGATTTTCACTGAAATGCAAAATACAGAGGATGATATTAAATAAAAGAAGATAAATCCTTTAAGGAATGTCAAATAGAAAGAAGAATTCACTGGGGAACTGACATACAAGTAGCACTGGGTCTTTATGGGGTAAGCTTGAATAATTCCCCAGTACAATGTTATATTTTCTGGTAAGACAGATATTTTCCACAGCTGACATTATGGCTTGTTACTGAACATAACACACATTAAAATGACTGTATGGTATTTAGGCCTGTCAGCTGTGTATGCTGTGTATGCTGGTTCACTGGACTGGCCTCCAGAGACAAAGTCTTGTTGACGCTGGTTCTGTTTTTTGGCCTTCTGAATGGACCTTCCATGTTCTCCATGAACTTCCCCCACCATAAAAGACATTCTGACACTAATTCCAAGCCTATGAGGTAAGTCAAGTAGTTCAGAATACTACTGAGATTGGATGTTTCACAGTGGCTTCTCACTGCTCTTATTTAGTAATTAGAGCCCCCAGACTAATACCATTACTTTGCATATTAGTTACTGTTACCATTAGTTCAGCATTGGATTAAATGTTACATCATTAATGTGTCACCGCTTCCACCTCACAGCTAGAAAGGTTCATATTCCCATATATAATTCTCCAGCCAGACTGGGCTGTGTGTTTTTCATAGGTTAATACTCCTGTCAGTACCTTTGACCATGGTACTGAAGTACAGCTGGTATCTGTCACTGCAGCTCACTATGCTAAGTGTTTGTGCTAATTGTTAATTCTGTGTATATTAACCCTTTCATGCATACTGGTCACTACAGTGGACAGCCATTCTACAGCTGTTCTCTTGTACATTCATGGATTTTGTTGTTGTAGTACCATATACAGTGGACACTTATGGACCATCCCATACACTGCAATTCATACCATTATTGTAACTTTGCAGTTCTTAATAAACCTGATCTGCAGTGACATGTTTTAGTGTAATTCAATTGCTGTAATTTAAACGTTTTCTTAATAAAAAAAAAAAAAAAAGGCTGTTCTTTTTGCATATTATCTCCATGAAGTGAGTAATAACTAGTATTAGAGTATGTTGAAATGTTAGAAGACATCAGATTAGCAGCATGAAAAATGTTATTTCATAGTTTTCACACAGTATATCACTTTCTGATGATGGGTTTTAAATACTTGTTGCTTTGCTTCAAAAATTAAACGCATGGCGTCCAGTTTGTTGTAACTTCATGAAAAATAGGTTCATAAAAAGATTTCAATCACATTGTTTTTTCGTGCCTAAAGAGGAATAAAAACACTCAGGAAAAAAATCTCGACTTCAGTTCTCATAATTCGTGCATGAAAGGGTTAAGATAGATGAAATGCAGTGATAACCCTGTGGGAATAATAAAGTGTGTTAATCCAACCTAATCAAACAACTGCACATCTTAACATTCAGCAAGTATGTGAAATTACATGACGGTGCTTCACTAATATACTATTAACCCTTTCATGCACAGAGGTCACTACAGTGGACAGCTATTCTACAGCTGTTCTCTTGTATATTCATGGGTTTTATTGTTTTAGTGCCATATCAGCCAACACAGTGGACACTTATGCATCATCCCATGCAGTGCATTTCATACCGTTACTGTAACTATGCTGTTCTTGATAAACCTGATCTGCAGTGGCATGTTTTAGTGTAAAACAACAAACAAAACTTTTTTTTTTTTTGCATATTATCTCCATGAAATGAATAATAACTAGTATTAGTTATGTTGTTATGTTATGTTAAAATGTGGGAAAACATGTGATTAGCAGCATTAAAAATGTTTTTATTGCATACTTTTCCATATCACTTTCTGATATTAGGTTTTAAATACATGTTTCTTTGCTTGAAAAATTAAATGCATGGGGTCCGGCTGAGTGGACAGTTTTGTAACTCCTTAAAAAAACAAAACCTAAATCGCATGTTTTTTTCATGCCTAAAGAGTAATAAAAACACACAAATATTGTGACCAAGGTTCTCATAATTGCATGAAAGGGTTAATTAGCAGTGTGGTCTGTGATTGAAGTAAGTTAGTGTTTTAGCTGGTTTGTCTCAGAAGATGTATAAGTGGACTTTACTGTGTATAAATGTGTCCAAAATCCTGCTGTTGCATGAGCTGCCATATTGGTTGTGTAAGACTATTTGGAGTCAGTAGAGATCTAAGAGTGTGAATGTCCTACCACATGTGACGATTCTTGACAAAGATGGGTCATTACAGCTGTCAGTTACTTGTTTGATATCCTAAAATGCCTGATTCATAACATAGTGATCAGAAAAATGACAGCCTAATGAAATGTACCCAAAACAATAGAAATCTACAGTTTAGTTTGGCCCACTGACTAATACTCTAGGGACAAGGATTATGGTCTGTAATGCAGCCAGTCACCACAGGAACTGTCATTGTGTCCACAAATCCATTTCTGGAAACCAAACAAACAAAACCAAGATGGTGACACAATGGGTGATGTCTCTGTGGCCATATCCACTTCTTTTAGACATTATTGGATCTGCATATACATTTCAAACATACAACAGTTCCTGTGTATGTGCTTTTTTTTGCAGAATGTTGTCCAGAGTATATGATGATGTTTTATGTGTCTTTTATACTTCTAGTAACACTCCTTTTTTTTATGCTGCTTTTTAGATATTTATGCCGTCAGGGTTTTTTTCTTTTATATTTTAGTTTTTATCCTCTTTTATATACATTATTTATACTTTTTTATAGCACCTAGGATGATTGCACTTTTTAAAATTTCATTGTACCTGTACAATGATAATAAAGACATTCCTCTTTTTCTTTTTGACTGAATATTGTCATCAGTGTATCTTAGTATTCTTCAGGTTGCATTGAAGTGGATAGCAGCAGGGTGGGGTGTTTCGATCTAAATATATATAGCATCGATAGCAAGGCAAGTATCAACATCAGATTACATTAGCATGATTAGATCGATACTTTTGTTACAGTTTCTCCTCTATACATCCAGCAAATTACTCAAATTTCCTCACAGAGTTCATGCGAGTGCAGCTTCTCTCCTAGTCCATCTGTCTGTGTGGAGCTGACAGGGAAGCTGTCACATGTGATGTGTGCAATCAAGTCATTCACCACTGTTGTTGACATTGTTATATTTATAGTTTTGTCATATTGTTGCTTTTTTATTATTTTTAACTATAATGACTTTTTCTTAAACAATTCTGTGTAGTAAAAGGTAAAAGGGGAATTATTTTATTAATGTTATACTGTTAAATTGTTGTATATTGTAATTAGTCAATAAAAAAAACATGTTTATTTACCTAAAATCTTTGTCCTGTGTTTTATCATAATTATAATCAACTAACTAAAGACCAAATCACAAAATTATTCAATGATCACTATTATGGATCAGAATCAAGAACTGGTTCTTTTTGAGAACCGGTTCCCAGTAGCTCGATTCCTTGGAATCGTTTGCCCGCCTGCTTAACGATTCTGCTTACCAATTCCACCTTCGTTGCGCACGCATGATGATGTCACACACACGCTGCATTGTTTTGGTCAGAATGTAGCCAACATGGCATTGAGGCAGAAACGGTCCAAAAAGACGACACCAGGGCCACTTGGAACACTTACAAAGATTCCATGTCTTCAAAAGGGTGAAATCCCTCCAATATGCTCAAACATTTGTCCACAGCATGTGATTCATTCACAGGAATGTCATGTACTTTATATGATACTTAGCGGTGCTTGTGAATGTAGCAGCAGAGTGAACACCAGGCCGGTTCCAGTGCAGGCAACAAATGTCCTGCCCCCTCAAATAAAAGCTTCCGAAGGTAGGGGAAAGGAAATGAGATGCACAACAACAGGAGATAGAGGAATTAGTAAAGCATCTTAAGCTTCACCTTCACTGTGCGGTGCCCCCCCCCCCCCCCTCGAACCCAGGTCCAGTGTCATCTGTTATTATTATTTGCGCATACTGTATATGTTATATTTTCTGTGCAGAGATGGAAATATAAAAGACAGTTAATGCAAACACACCCATTTGTACTCTGTTATTCCCTCACTCAATAAGAATTGATAAGAGAATCAGTAAGGAATCAGATCGATTAGCAAAATCGATAATGGAATTGGATTCATTAAATTTTTATTGATTCCCATCCCTAATCATGACATTTCAAGTTGAAAGTATCAGTGTCTGCATTACTAGCCCTGTATTTCCAAAATTCCCGGTATCACCCTCCTTTAGATAACAGAGGATCTCCTTGCACAGCCTCTCTTTGGAGCAAGTGACCATTTTTGCACAGTCCTTCAGCATCCCTGTTGTCTGGAAGTAGTCTGAGTTTTCAGGCGCGATGCAGACACTGACTTGGACTAGTGACAAAATGTACTTTGCATAATCCCACTTGGAGTCTGGTAGACCAGAAGGCAATAGTTAGCAGGAAGTGGAAACTCTTTACCCACTAGTTCCAATATATTTACACAAAAAATGATGATGATTTGAAGAAAAGGTAAATGAGCTACCTAAAACCTAAGTTGAACATAGGCCTTAAAAAAATTTATTTCAATCTAGAGCAACCCCTCGGCTCCCCTCAAAGCTGACAGAACATTGGGATTCAGCCACATTTTCATTCACTAAGCTCAACAACACAGCTGTCTCCATTTGACAGTTTGTCCCAATTACTGTCAGTGATATGCTCTTCATGTCTACATTTCCCTTATAATTATAGTGCAAACAAGAGTTACATTTGTAACTACAGCTCTCTGAAGTAATATTGTAGACAGCCAGCAGAGTGACAGAATTTTTTTATTTTTTCAATGCAAAGACATATATATCTTGTTAATAGGACGCCATGATCAGAGTGAACATGATGTGATGTTTCATACTTTGGGGACGTGGTGTCATCAACATGTCTTACTTTGTTATCTGGCAGTGCTGCTTGTCTCGTGTTGATTTCTTCTAATTAACACGTCGCCATTTCTTTCATTTCTTAGACTTTAAGGGAACATGTTGACACAGTGGCCACTTTCCTGTGACATTACACTCAGGGTGAGAAACTGAGAAG
Organism: Sphaeramia orbicularis; assembly: GCF_902148855.1. Taxonomy (NCBI): domain Eukaryota; kingdom Metazoa; phylum Chordata; class Actinopteri; order Kurtiformes; family Apogonidae; genus Sphaeramia; species Sphaeramia orbicularis. The sequence continues at coordinate 60,861,945 of NC_043968.1, forward strand.
CTGTTATCAAAAGAGTAATGTTATGGTGTGTTTACACGTTATCAACACAGAATCTGAAAATTATCATCTCACTGCCTCCTGAAGGGGAAGGGGGTAGTGAACATCCAGAGGGACATATTTCAAGGTAAAACAAGACATTGGAGAGTCTGTTAACTAGGCTACCATTCACCAGCAGCTAATATTAGAAAAAAAAAAACATTGCTACAAGATTAGCTACACATTATTTATTATTTATTGTGCTTCAGGGTCTCCAACCACAGATGCATTCTTATGAGATTCAAACCTTTTGGATTATTATTGTAACCTTTACTCTGACTGGTCTAATAGGCTGTGGTTAGATAGCTAATGATTGTTAGCTCCCATTAATATTTTCTCCAAAACATGTATTAATTTGAAAACATGCAATCTTCTATTCCTCTAAACCTAATGATAATTTGATTTAACCCATAAAGATCCAAACATCTACCATCTACCAAAACCATCTAATGATGTAAACTGTTTAATCCCTATTGATCCATTAATCCATGTAAATAATTGGTGTAAAATAAAGTTTATCATCTTTTTATGGTCATCAGATATGACCCATTTGGATGTTCAAAGGCTCTGTAGTGAACGTGGAAGCACTGCCATCTTCTACAACACTGACTCACCAGTAAAACCCATGGAGTTGGATCAATGACAGTGGATGGACACTCTGGGTTTCTGTTCAATTAATGATATATTTAGCTAAAAAAAAAAAACCTCAGCTTTTCTTCAGTTTTGATATAATAACTTGATTTTCCATTTTTGACCTTACATTACATTATAATTAAATATAGGAAATTAAATATAGGAAAATACATGATTTAGGTTTATGTTCAATTAATGCTACATTTTGCTGAAAAAGTAAGTTTTTTTCTTTAGTTTTTAGTTTTCTTTATTCTTGATATAATATTCCTCAATCTTACTCTGAGCTTTTATGAACATCTACATGATTAATAAATTAAATGTAGGAAAATGCCTGATTTTCACTGAAAAAAAAAACACAAAATGCAGAAGATAATGTTACAAAAATGGTGATCAATCACTTAAGAACCATTAAATATAGAGAAAAAATTCATGTGGGAAAAGTCACAAGTGTCACATTGGGTCCTTATGGGTTAAAAACTTGAAACTGCTGAGACTTGTGCACAGATATGTATAATATGCAGAAAATACCTAACATCTCATTGCACACAGTAAGTGGTATAACAAACTGTATCTGCCTTATCACAGATATGTCAAAGAGCATGCAAAACAGCTTGGTGTTATAATCCTTCATGGTTTAACATGAGCTCTGATAATTCCTGAAAAGGCTCTTGTTGCCCCTGTGGAGTTCAAGGACCAAACCAAAACCTTCAAGTCTTTGGTCTCATCCTGCAGCTTCTGCCGGAGCTGAAGATAAGAGGTCTCATTTGGAGACCTGAGGTGCAGGATCATCAGCTCAGGGATGCATGCACTTTGTCTGATCATAGCCTCTGTGGCCCACGTGAAGGTTGCAAACGTGACCTGACTTTGAAGCTCAGTTTTCTGCTGAGACATTGTTTGCCTGCTGTATGGCATCACTATGCATGGACATTTCTGCCGGGGGAAAATATCAGACGATGGGTCAGGGATGGAGAATTGTTTTGCTTGCTTTTATGGGTTCATGTGAATGTCAGTGAATGTTATTGCTGCGGGATGAATGACAATTCGTCTCCTGTGTTTCCTTCACTCTGGTCATATTGTGTTGACAAATAGAGATGATCAGCCAGTGTGAGGCAGATGATGCAAAACGTTGGATTTTTTTGCGTAGATGTGACACTGGAATAATGTGAAAGCTATCAGAGTAATGAGGTGACACTGAAGATCGACCCGTCATCATCTGTCTCTATTTGTCTGTGTTTCCGAGCAGCTAGCAGCCAGCCTTTCATTTCATGTTCCATGTGGTAATTTCCACTCGGCTGCACCGCTCTGACCAAGGCAGACGACATACGAAGAACACTGATTTAAGGAGAGCAATGCCATTCACTGCAGTGGTGCAATTCACCTTATTTAAAGAAACACATTTCATATATATGTTTATAATGAAGTTGATGATGATGATGATATTATGAAAGCACCAACCAGTAATTATGATGCCCTTACAACTCTGCATATCAGGGAAGTCCAGTTTACAGTAGAACTTCAGGTCTGAGCTCCTTCGGAATGTTGTACAACAGTGTTAAATATTAATTTCTAATTATTTGAGGGGTCAAAAACATGACAAAAAATATTTTAGTCATACAAAAATGATTTTCTCTTTCTTTTGGCAGTATGGGCACTGGAGGTTTTTATATGTCGGTGAAAGAGAACAGAGGGACTTTTTTTTTTTTCATTTGGTTGGGGTTAGGGGGCACTGTTGAACCTTTTAAAAAAGCAAAAACATCAGAATTCACTGAGTAGTCCCGATAACACAAATCAACAAAATGGCTCCATTTTTGAGAACTTGTCATTTTAAGTGTCTATAGATGAAACTGTTCTAATTTAAAGTAACTTCCTCTGGGTGGAGTTTGTTAAAAGTATGTAACATTTGTCACTTGAAGTTTATAAAACTACCCATCTAACTTTGGATGTCAGCTCCACTCAGCAAATGAGAGAAAAACAGCAGAGGTTGAATGATCAATAGTCTGAATGGGAGGGCAAGCAGTGATGGTGAGAAAAAGAAAAGGAAAATCCTATTAAAGCATAAATCAACACACCAACATCTTGGCAAAACTCTACAGGAGTGTTCCACACAGAACAGAAGTGCTCCTTCTTCATCCTGTTCTGTACCTGCATGAGTCTGGTAGACAGGATAGGAGGTGTCTGTGTGAGTGCTTTGACCAGAGTTTTGACTTTCAGACAGAACCGTTCCAGACTAGGGTGGGGTGCAAACTGTCACTGTCCAAATGTCCATGGAACAGCTGGAAGGGGTGAAAATGTGGAAACATGGCATATTCATTTGTAGGCGTGGCCTTACTGGTTATATTTATGTAGGTAATATCTCCTACAGGGCTTATTTGTTTTAAAGGGGTAATATTTTGCTAAACCCACTTTTATTAGTCTTTGGTACATTTATTTGTGTATTTGGACCCTAACAGTTCCAAAAGTTTGAATTTGAACCCTCCAGATGCTGCAAATCTATCTTTATATTCATTTTGGCAAAAATCGAGTGGATTTCTACAACCTGTTTTAATTCCTGCTTAATTTGTTATGTCTATAACCAGTTACATCATAATATTTGGGCATCTCAGGTTAAGACTTCAGACGAACATTTCTCAGAGTACAACATAATTGTTTGTCAGCAGCAGCAGTTGTAGTCCACACTGAAAATATGTCCAAACTTCAAACCGATTACCTAAAATGTTCAGTTATTGGTTGAATGGAACAGAGCGGCACAGCCAACAACCTGGAGGGGGTGGGGCCTAAAGTGGCTCATTTGCATTTAAAGGGCCAGCGCTCACAACAACCTTTCTGGTGTCAGTACTCAGAAATAGGGTTGAACATGGACCTGTGCAGTTGAATTAATGAAGAATTCAGACCCAAGTATAGCTTTTACAGTTTATGGAGACCACAGGGAAATGTTTTTAAATGCATTATTCCATTAAAAAAAAAAAAAAAAGCAAAATATCACTCTTTTAACTTTTCGATAGGTTGCTATTGATCAGTTATGGCACATTCTAATCTAATCTAATCTAATCTAATCTAATCTAATATAATATAATATAACCAAATCTAATCTACTCTAAACTAATCTATTTTGCCAAACTATTGTTCACAAATGTAAGAAATGTATTTGGTATAAAGAAAAGAAAAGAAAAGAAAAGAAAAGAAAAGAAAAGAAAAGAAAAGAAAAGAAAAGAAAAGAAAAAACACTTTAAAGTTTGAGAGTGTGTGCTTGGATCCTCATTATGTTGCTGAATTAATGTTTCATTGCATTAAAGTACAATATAAGTGGCACTTTATCATCAGAGTTGGTCAAAGTGGCTGTATTTTAATCATAAAAATGCAAATGTCTTTCTATTTTTGTCCTAGTTATGGGAAACTCTGTGATTATACAACCTGGCTGCCAGAGAAATGTTGTCACTGTATGATAGGTAGTGTAATCTCAGTGTAATTTGCCAAAAGAAATGTTGACACCAAGGTGACTGCAAACCACAGATACGTGTGATGTCAGGGTGATTTGTCACTGAAGAATCCAACACCTTTTTGCTTTTACTTAAATGAACGGGAGGCGGTTTGGGTGGATGGTAGACTCATTCAATCCAGGACTCTGTCACCAGTGACTGCAGTTCACATCCCACATTATGCAAATATGTAGATTCAAGCAATGAAAGCACATTGATTATGATAAGCTCTGGTTTAACCCTTAAACCACGCATAGAAATACTCTGGAATTCAAAATGTCAACCTTAGTGTGTTATTGGAGGCAGTGTTGGGCAAATTACTTTTAAAAAGTATTTAGTTATAGTTACTAGTTACTTTCCCAAAAAAGTAATTGAATTAGTAACAGAATTACTCCTTCATAAAGGTAATTAGTTACCAGGGAAAGTAATTATTGTGTTACTTTTTTTGAAAAACCTTCAAATATTTAAAAGGAAACTGATTTTTGTACATGTTTCATCGATCAGTTGCATAGAGCAGAACAGCAGCAAGTACTTCATACCATGACTGTGGAGAGGCTGGGGTCCACCAGGGCCCGGCTTTTCCACCACATAAATCTGCATTTATAGGAAGAAGATGCTCCTCCCGTTAATCCCACATTTCCACTTTTTTCAGTCGCTCCTCCCTGATACAGCAGTAAATGCCTTCAGTCCAGTCAGTCGGACTCACTGATAACTTCTCCCCTAAATTAGATTTGCACGTAGCTGCGTTCAAGTGTATGGGGTGTGCTGCGGACAACTCAAACTCGGTGGTGTCCTTAGTCGTTCAGGTGAAGGCAGCGTGGACAACTCAGACTCATGAACACACAGGTGAAGCATGAAGGCAGTGTGGGTAATTTGAATATAAGAACGGCTCGTAAACGAACGGCTTGCAACAAATGGGTTCTTATCTTTCACTAAAAAGAGCCGTTCAAAAGACTCGACTCGTCCGCGAACATCACATCTCTCATGCCTGGCTGAGCGAGCCAGGACAGATAACAGCTGTTAGATATCAGCGCATAGTAACACACCACATTTCACTCCCAGTAACGATAACGGCGTTGTAACATTTCAAACAGTAATGAATTAGATTAATGGAAAACAATAATGGCGTTAGCAGCACCGCTATTTTTAACGCCGTTATTCCCAACACTGATTGGAGGACATAACAAGACTTTATTACTTTTGTGAAATGTTTCTAAAATTTTTGTAGAAAATCAAGGTCAATAAAATTACCATATTTGCTTCCTTACATAGAATTACATATATATATATATATATATATATATATATATATATATATACACACACACACACACGGTGGTGCAGTGGACAGCACTTGTGCTTCACAGCAAGAAGGTCCTGGGTTCGGTTCCAACACCTTTCTGTGTGGAGTTTGCATGTTCTCCCCATGTCTGCGTGACTTCTCTCCAGGTACTCCAGCTTCCTCCCACCATCCAAAGACATGCACTGATAGATTAATTGGTTAATCTCAATTGCCCATAGGTGTGAGAGTGATTCTTTGTCTCTATATGTCAGCTCTACGATGAACTGGAGACATGGGTGACAAGGGTGAACTCCGCCTTCGCCCATAAGTAGCTGAGAAAGGCTCCAGTGACCCCCGCAACCCTAGTGAGGATAAAGTGAGTTCAGAAGATGACTGAATGAATGAAGCATATATAAAAAAAAATTCAAGAAAAACACATGTAAGGAGAAAGGTACATGTATTTTAGTCTATTAGAACATCAGTGTTAGAGCATTAGACCAACACAAGTGCTGATCCAGACACCTGCCCACATCCACATTATCCCCTTGAACATCATTCCTTACATTAGTACCATTACTTCATGGTACCTAACAAAGCAGGTACACTCACTATTCATGCAGAGGTGGACCTTACAGACCCTGTAGACCACACTGGACCTGAGATTGTTGACTCACTGTCCTCTCTGGAACCGTTACTGTCACTGTTTTGTAATGTATGTGGAATTATTAAAAATAGTCACTTGGCCGATAAAGGGTTAAATAATTCCTTTACCATTTTTATTCATATCTCTGCTGTCTTTTACTGTATTAACCCTTAGGGGTCTACGATCACGGCCCCATGATTCACATGACATTTTCAACACGTCGTAGCTTCAGAAGTCGGTCACGTAGACCCTTGGGGACAATTGCATAAGAAAGTGCAGAATTGTGTGAAACCGCCTATGTAAAGATGTGCTTTTATGTCAAATATCTCAGTATAGTTTTAATTTATTACAGTTTTGATTTTCTATACCTAATAGTTGGAACCAATATTTATTTTTAAAGTTTTTTAAAAGGTTTGTTAAGCATCTTTGTGTTATTTATGCAATAAATTATATACATTTTTCAAATCGGATTTTATATTTTTTGTGGGCTTTTTGTCCTTTTGTGTTGATATAGTAGGTTCAAGTTAAAAAATAATAGGCAGAAGAGATAGATGAAGTTGTGTTGAAAAAAAAGATACCAAACATGGGTATTGTAAACATGTCTTTATACAGTATATAAAGGCAAAATCAAAACCACGCATCAGAAGCCAAACACCCTTCAATGGAATCATTTACAGGTAGGAATTGTACTTTGACAAAATTGTACAAATATTGCTTTTATTTTTGCTGGAAACTGTAATGGAAACCCAGCTACTGACAGTGCATAGATAGATAGATTTTACTGAAAAAGTCATTTTGTCATCAGTTTTCTCTCTTTCTAATATTGTAACCTTCAACTTTAATTTGAGCTTTGATGAAAATCTACATGATCAACAAATTAAAAAACGGAAAGTGCCTGATTTTGACTGAAAAAAATGGAAAATACAGAGGATAATATGATAGGAAATGGTGATAAATCACTTGAAAATATTAAATAGAAAGTAAAATTCACTTGGGAATTGCCACTAATCTTATCAAGTAGCATTGCAATTTGCATATTAATGTTAAAGATCATCATAGAGTAGGTCTGATTATCATAGAACCAACAGTTTTCACATAATTGTGGTTAATTCAGTGAAGTGAGCTGTTTGTCCCATAGGACTCAGAAACAGAAAAGCATCTGGTGTCTCTTCATCAACACCAAGGTCATGACATGGCTACACCTAGAGACTGGATTCTTTCATCTTCAGTCAGAAAATCAGTGGGCGTTGTGTAAACAGCATAATCTGCCAGGATGTTCTGAATCAGGCCTTTTTCCAAATTGACAATTCGGCGATTCAGACATGTGGGATATGCTGGTATTATTCTGGTTTTATGAGGGTACTCTGCACTGTGTGCAGCAAATCTGGAAAATTAATTTAAGTTGCAAGTTTTACAGCAGTTTACAACACACAGCAGATATTTATGCTCAGCAGTAAAAAAAAAAAAAAAAAAAAAAAAAAGACAAAGATGCTCTCTGGTAAAGATGGATGCTTTAAACCAAACATACAGTCTGTGGGATGAATTTCTGACAAAATGTGCAAAAATGACACTGGAGACATTGAATGTTATAGTGTTGAACTTGTTTTAGATCAGGGGCCCTAACCCTGAAGCCCAATATAATATTAAATAAAATAATAGCACAATAACCTATAAATGATAACTCCAAATTTTCCTCTTGGCTCAATGTAAAAAAAAAAATAAAATAAAATAAAATAAAATTAGATTATGAAAATATTTACATTTCCAACCTATCATTTCACAATAAAATGTGAATAACCTGAACAAATACGAACAACCTCATACATCTGAAGGAAAATAAGTGCGACATTAACAATATTACAGCTGTTAATACATGTTTTGTGCATTTGTAGATCCATTGTGTTCTGTAAATTGGGTTAAAAATAAGCTGAGATGTAATATTGTTGAAATTTCATTTCTTTTTCTTGAGAAATGGTTGTTCAGGTTATTCACATTTTCATAATGTAATTACACTTTTTTCACACTAAAAGGAGAAAAAATTGGATAATCATTTCTAGTTAAACAAAGCTAAACATGTCCTGGATAATAAGGCACTCTATATTTCCTATTGTTGTCTGGTCCTGCCATACTTAACCTACTGTATAGAATTATGGGGCAATAACTACAAAACTACTCTACACCCTATCTTTACATAAAGTCAGGTATTTGGATCATACTCATGTATTATTCCTGCAGTCAAAACTATTAAAATCTATGATTAAGTAAATTTTTATACAGCTCAATTTCTATATAAAGCCAATAAAAATCAACTACCAGCCAACATCCAAAAACTATTTGCCAGTAGAGAGGGGGGGCTATAACCTGAGGGGATGTGGGAATTTCAACAACCAGGAAAAGTTTGTGTGCATCGGTGTGTGGGGTTAAGCTGTGGAATGGGTTGGGGGCAGACCTCAGGCGGTGTAGAAAATTTCAAAATAACGTTCAAAGAAATGGTTTTATCACAATATCTTGCTCAAGGAAGGATGTGATCATTACTTGGATTTTCAGGTTGTTATAGTGTGTGTGTGTGTGTGTGTGTGTGTGTGTGTGTGTGTGTGTGTGTGTGTGTGTACAGTATGTGTGTATATAAATGGATGTGCGGATGTGGGTTGGTGTACGGATGTAGATATAATTTGGTGTGTATGTATATGTGTATGACTGTATGTGTGTGGGTGTACAGGTTTGTGGGGGTGTGTATATATGTTTATGGATAATCATAATCTTATGTTGTATAAAATGTGATTCGGCACTAACAGTCTGAGGACTGGATAAACATGGCTTCTTCCAGCTCCCTTTCAGGCAGAACCATTGTTTCATTTTCAATTTTTTTTTTACCTACCTAAGGAACAGTGGAAGTTATGTTTTCATCGGGGTTTGTCAGTTTGCTTGTCTGTTAGCAAGATAACTCAAAAAGTTATGGACAGATTTTCAAGAAATTTTCAGGAAAACAAATGATTAAATTTTGGTGGTGATTGGGCGACACATTGATCTGACTTGGCGGAGGTCTGCACTTTTCTTGTTTTTTTCTTGTTTTGTTTTTTTTCCCCTATGTTTTGTATTTTGTTTGTGTCTGAAATAGACTTAACTAAACTAAACTAGGTTATTACACTATTATTTTACTGGACTGGCCTGCTTGAGATCACAATGGGCTCTATTTGACCCTTGAACTAAAATGAGTTTGACCCCCCTGGTGTAAACACAGCTCACATTTCTAGTCAGAGAGAGAAACACACTTATTGTTGAATATCATAGCAGAGGAAATCAACAAGTTTAGAGTATAAGCAAATATCAAAAAGCTGACCTTTTTCTAGGCAATGCTTGATGGAGCAAAATAGAAAGGCTGAGCTCACACAGTGGAACATCTGCCTCCAGTGGAAAACTCTGAAAAGGCCTTATTTTCAGTGGAGTGTCACAGCAGCATGTGAACAGGAATATTGGAGGGATATTGTTTTTTATTGACCACATATGTAAATAGCTAATTTGGAATACTGTCCTTTTTGGAATTAGATGAATAAAAGGATTATTAGCGTGCATGTAAATGTAGTCAGTGGTGACTGAACCGCTAACAGTGGAGTGTCACTTTAATGCAAAGAAACAGCAGCTTTGAATGGAAGAAGATCTGCATTCAAATGTAAAAAACAGGAGCTTTGTTTGCAACATTACTTTTGATGTTTGATGCAAAGTGCAGCCGACACAGGGTCAGTGAATGCAGAGAATCTCCTAATGTAAATGAAGCAGCCGTACAAACAACTGGATGAAACAGAAGCGGCAGCAGATTTATGGAAATTTTGATTTGCAATGAAAATTAGTGGAGAATTCTTAGAGCGAAGAAGAAAGACACTAAAACTAGCATAACACAAATAAAAGTACTCCCACTCTGAACAAATACAATATGTATGTATGGAATAATGTTTCATTTTCAGTCTCGGCCCCACAGAGCAAATCATGAATGTGTGCAACAGCAGCAACTCTGGGATTCGTGTCAGGTTTACAGAGGATGACATCCGCTCTTTATTATTTGTTGATTGTCATGATGTGAAATTCGTGAGGCTGTGATTGATCTCCCATCACAACAAACACACACCTGAGTGCACGTCGGTGTCATTTGCTATTAAACCTGTGGCTCTAGTATGATGGGAGTTTTTTGTTCTTTTGTGTGTGAGTATGCGGTGTGTGCTGGGGTTACCTTTATTTTACTTTTATTTTCCCATCCCTGTCATCTACACCATATCACCTCTTTTCACACAGATATCTGGCATTTGGGTTCATCCCTTTGTCTGGATGATAATAGTCAGGTTTGGACATTTTGTACTGTTTTGTGCAGTCAGGGAAAACAAGTGAAATTCTTCCCTTCGTACAAGATGTCATTTTGGCAAGAGGGTGAGATGACAGAACACATGTTGAAAACTTGTATCGTTATAACACTGGCCTCCATGATGCTTTGTACGGTCACCTGTTGAGTGGTAGGTGTGACGTTGAGTGTCACACATGAAACAGAAAGGATGATGTTTGACAACAGTCATACAGTCGCGGAAAAAATTATCAGACCACCCTTTAGACTTGGGCGATAATATTGTGAATGTTGATTTGATGATGTGCAATTTTACATTATCGAGTATTCATAATGTCTCAAAAAGAAAACAAATGGACGGTGCATAGCAAGGTTATAATAGTTTTAGATTTTTCATTGTAGTTTAGTTTTATTTAGTTTAGACATTTTTTTCTCTAATTCAGTTCTTTTTAATTAGTTTTTAGAGCAGGTTTGCTAGTTTTTATTAGTTTTCGTTAACTTCTAAATGCTTAGTTTTAGTTTAGTTTAAGTTTAATTTTAGTTCTTTCATATCTTCTTCGCCATTGAATTCAAATAAATCCCAGACAGGACTCTACTGATTTCTCCCAACTTTATTCTCCATGTTTCCAGGTAGAGTGGGGATGAGAAGATGACTCTAAACCACAAATGACAAGAAGTGACAGACCATGAAGTGTTGTATGGTGCCGCTAGCTAAAATTGCTAGAGTGAAATAAATCGCTTTCGTATCAATCCAACATTGGCAAAGACGAAAACGAAGGGAATTTTATCCATAATTTTTATACGTTTTAGATAGTTTTGTAAACACACAATACAGTTTCAGTTAGTTATCGTTTTTTCTTTTAATTATAGTTTTTATTTATTTCAGTTAACGGAACTGTTTTTTCAATTCTAGTTTTCGTCATTTCGTTAGTTTTCGTTAACAGGTTAATACAGGTTAACAGGTGGTAGAGCGGGTCATCCAGTAACCGAAGGGTTGGTGGTTCGAATCCCGCTCTATCCTAGTCAGTCTGTTGTATCCTTGGGCAAGACACTTCACCCTCCTTGCCTCCAGTGCCACTCGCACTGGTGTAATGCATATGAATGGGCCGTAGGCGCGAATTTGCAGCCACGCTTCTGTCAGTCTGCCCCAGGGCAACTGTGGCTACATATGTAGTTTACCACCACCAGAGGGAGAATGTGAGAGCGAATGACTAATGGATCAATAATGTAAAGCGCTTTTGGTGTCTAGAAAAGCGCTATATAAAATCTAATCCATTATTATTATTATTAAAGTGTAATCATTTGTTCCTTGTGCCAGTATCAACATTGCCTGAAAATTTCATCAAAATCCATCCATAACTTTTTGAGTTATCTTGCTAACAGACAAACAGACAGACAGACAAACCCAGATGAAAATATAACCTCCTTAGGTTATGGTAATTATTCAGATGAACCTGAATATACTGAATGACCAGGTCTGAACATCTGAGGATTCATTTGCCCCTGATGACACAGACATATTCCACGATGATAAAACCAGGATTCATCAGGATCTGATTGTTAAGCACTCATTCAAGGAGCATGAGACATTATTTCCACCCATGGATTAACCACCACAGAGTCCAGACCTGAATCACACTGAGAATCTATGGGACATGATACAGAAAACCAGATCTTGGCCAAAATTTCTGGAGGAAAAAACATGTTGTGTCATATAAGCATTTATTGCGTAAACACTGAGGGACACAAACAATCTAATACAGAATATGTGCCAAACTGAAGGTGGCCCAACAAATCACTGTGTGTGTGACTTGTTTTTGGCGGCTAATATGACTGATATTTTAAGCACCAAAGTCATAACATGAGAATAAAATTATAATACTTCACCAAAATTTGCAATATTGTAAGACTAAAATTATCATTATATCTGTGTGAAAGTTGTTTATTTTTTTATACAAATAAATCATTGATTCAGATAATAGATCGGTGAGCCTGATGGTTCTGCAGCAAAACTATATTTATCAAATACAAACAGCAGCTACTGGACTCAGACTGTTGTGTTTGAATCAGCTGGGATTTTTGACAACCTTTTTCTCATGAGGAGCACATTATTCACATCATGTTCTGCTTTTATTCTCATATTATTTGCTTTTGTCAAAACATTATGCTTTAATTATCTGGTTGTTGGCAAAATATTACAAAATTATTTCTTATAATTAAATTAAAGTCAGATTTTTATATTTTTTTATTGTCCTTAATACAGTGTGACAGTTAGTCAGTTATTTTTGCTTTTTTAGCAGGTTTATTAATTCAAAAGAACACATTTTAATTGTTGTAAAAGAATAAATGTCTCCTACTAGAACCAAACTACATTATAACATGGCTCATGACACTGAGGTGACTGAAGACCAAAGATACGAGTAATGTCAGGGTAATTTATCAGTGAAGGATCCAACACCTTTTGGTTTCTGCTTAAATGGACAGGAGGTGTTGGAAGGGGTGGAAGGTAGATTCACTAAATCCAAGACTCTGTCACCAGCAGCTGTCATTCACATCCCCCTTCATGCATTTTTTAGATTTAATAAAAGCACTTTGATTAAGGAAAAGAGTAAAGGACTAATTTATTATTTTTATTCACATCACTGCAGTCTTTTACTGGATTAAACCAAGGTCTGTTACCTACCTTACAATAAAGATGAAAACTAAATACATGTATCCAGACACTACATGTGTCTCCTATTAGAACCAAACTGTATTACAACGTGGTTTATACAAATACAAGTGTTTGTACTTGTTGGTAATAAAGTGATAATGAAATCTAATCCAGGTCTGTTTAGAGAAAGTCATGTGTCTGTTTTATTTCTTCTCTTACAGAGCTCCAGTTTTGGTCTTTGCACCCCTGTTGATTTAACACAGTGCTCTCATTAAAAGTAATGAGGAGGCTCTGCTTTATCAAACTGCTGTAATGTCAGTCTGAGTGGTTTTAAGGCTAGTTTATATTCTATAAATGTTTTTTTTCTGGTATCTTCAGTGAACCTCTCCCACTCCCCCTTTCTGACTCTGACTCTGTGACTGTGTGTTACATTTCTGTTTGAGAGATGATCAAAAAATAAGAGGACCTTATAAAACGAAGGTGTGGTAGGCTACATTGTTTGAGCAAATACATACTCTACAACAAAAGAAGAGGAATGGCACATTACTTTTTTTTTTTCCATAATGATATTTATACATTTCTCATGTTGATAGAACATCATTTATCCTTCCAGCTGCAAACTTACAGCAGTGAAGCATTGGAAATAGAATGGACTGATTTGATAGCTGTTCGATTGAAAATTAAAATTCTTGGAAATTAAAACTCCAACCTCAAATGGACATTGAATTTTAGTTGAAAAGGAAAATTAAGTTGACGTCTTGTGTTTTCATGCCAAAATTGGATTTGACCTCATAATATTTTTCCTTACAAATTCAACATCTGTCCAATACTGGAGTTTGACAGTAACCCCACTTTACACGTATGATTGACTAGATTGGATGCATCTCTGATGAATCTGTGAATTACCACATTTCCAAAGGAAAAACACAACTGGTACTACATATCACATTGTAGGGATGGGAATTGACAAGAATTCAGCTATTCCGATTCCATTATCGATTTTGCTTATAGATCAGATTCTTTATCAATTCTCTTATTGATTGTCATTGGATGAGGGAATAAAATAGTACAAACAGGTTTGTTTGCATTAACTGTCTTTTATATTTCCATCTCTGCACAGAAAATATAACATATACAATATGCATAAATAATAATAACAGATGATGCCGGGCCCAGTTCCAGATAGTCATATATGAGGTGGCAATCAGGAATCTTAACTGGGCACATGCCAGTGACGGAAGTGGCGATGGGGGGGGGGGGGGGGGGGGGGGTCATACCATATGACTGTACAAAGTGAAAGTGAAACTTAAGACGCTTTACTAATTCCTCTGTGTCTGCTGTTGTGCACCTCATTTTCCTTTTCCCTACCTTTGGAAATTTCTTTTATTTGAGGGGGCAGGACCTTTGCTGCCCCTTCTAGAACCGGGCCCAGATGATGCCCTGGTGTTCACTCTGCCGTTAGATTCACAAGCGTTGCTAAGTAGTGTATCAAACGTGACATTCCTGCTAATGAATCACATGCTATGTGAACAAAGGTTTGAGCATATTGGAGGGATTTCCCTCCTTTGAACAAATGGAAGCTTTGTAAGTGTTACAAGTGAAATATAGCCATACTTTGGAGCGTTTCTGCCTCAATGGCATGTTGACTATGTTTTAAACCAAAACAATGCAGCGTATGTGTGATGTCATCACACATCTGCAACGAAGGTGGAATTGATAAGCAGAATTGTTAAGTAGGCAGGCAAACAGTTACAAGGAACTGAGCTACTGGGAACCGGTTCTAAAAAAGATCTGGTTCTTGATTCCCATCCCTACATATTTGTATCTTAAATATAATTCACATGATGACTGTCCTAAATATAGCAAAGGTCCTGTTCTGCCATGTCTGTCTCCAGGCATAATGATGTTACCTGACAGATGGCTCACTTTTTCTTTCTTTCTGCAATAATTCATAGAATGGAGAAGAACAGAAATATGGGCTGTTTCAAGCAAATCCGCAGATCCACCCACAATGTCTTTTTTACGGTGAGGTTGGGCTTATCAGGTTATTTATTAAACACACAAAAAACATATATAGTATCATCATGTTTAAAGTGTTCTGTGTATATATGTGTTGTTTGCTGTAAATATGTAAAAGAGCTGGATTTAATTTCCTACAAAATGTATTTTCTGCTGCAGATTACTTTTATAAGCATTTAATTATTCTAAGGAAAGGGTTGCACACTGCATCACTTCAAAGTAAAGCTACTGGAGCTCTGCAAAGCGAGTGGAGCTTATTGCATTGGTGTAGATTGAAGCGTGTGAGTGGGCTGTACAGTAATTTCCATTATGCACCTTTTTCGATCATCCTCATTGAAGCCAAATGCAGTTTGTGTTCTACCTGACTATCAGTCAGCAGACAGCACAGATGATAGCAGCTTTTCACTGTATATTTATAGCTTGCCAAGGCAAGGTGACATTGGAGGATTGTTATTGCAGCAGCAGAGACTCTGTTTCATTGGAGTGGATAATAATTCACTATTCCCCTACAGGGACAGCATTTAAAACAAATCACTACCTCCAAATGTAATATCCCAAAATAAAGTATTACCCCCCACTCGAAACCCGTATATCAACTGTCGGATTCCTCAGCTATGCATCAAATGTAACATCAACCAAAGATCGATTCTGAGGTGGCGTCATTATTTTTCCTCCTGTGGGATTGTGATATCATTTACAGATTGTGAAAGGCAGCAACATCTCTGTCGTACAGCTTCACAAATACACTACATGCTCACTACAACAACAGTGGTGTAAAAATGTACAGCTGACATGGAAATGCTGCACAAGTTTGAGAGAAACACATCTGTCAGCTGTCAGTTGCTTCATTGCGTCGTTCCTCTGGAGACACAGTTGAATAAGTCGCACACGTTCGCACACAATATAATATACAGAATATAATATAAAGGAAGACAGAACTGTCTATAGTCTGTGTTATTATAATGTCATATGTTCTAAAAGAAACTGTACTGTAGCTTCAACCCTGCTGTCAATAGAACTGTTCATATTGGGAGGAAAGTGGTAAAGCAGCTCACCGGTATTGACAAATCCATTTTTTATGTCTTCAACTATGGGTGGAGCCTTTGAACAGTGGACAGAACAATGTCAGGGACTTAGACATTCAAGGAATGTTTGCATCATTTCTGCAGCTTTTTGTGAAATAGGTTTCCAAGAATTGATTTCCCCACATACCAGCAGTTTAAGCACTATTCACTTGAACAAATTTGAAACTGCAACAGATGAAGTTGGGTCGATATCTGAAGAAAGGCAAACTGGGAAAAATATCATTTAATTTTTATGTGATACACTGCATATAACTGTGTGTTGTATTTCATATTTTCATAAATGGTGGGACTTATAATATCACTTATGTTAACAATGTAGTTATGAGTCATTTACTTTTGCTGGAAAGAGTATCCTGCTTTTATCTGAGCTGCTTGTTTACCTTCTTACTTATTTGATTTTTATTACCTTTTATTCATATCTTTTGCTATGTTTTATCATTTCTCTATATTATTATTTTCTTCATACAGCACTTTGTACTTTGTTTTCTAAACAAAGATTGCAGTTCTTGCAATTATTTATGATCTAATACTTGAGGATGAAGACGAACGTTCATCCTGATTCTCAACATCTATTATATTTTGTAAACTTTACTGTTTGAACAGTGTCAGGGTATTTTTTACAAGTCATTTTGATGCAGCTTTGGACTAGAAAACATGTCTGATTCACCCACATCATCGCCCTAGTACTACTGTAGGAACTAGGCCAGTATTTTTGTAAACTAGTGACTTAGAAGTTATTCACTTGTTGGAAAGTCATTGAATTTATTTCAGACAAAACTGTTCTCTGTGTCCTTCTGTACACTGACTGCCTGTTCATGTTGATAGTTCCTGAGGTGTAGGGACTGATCGACTGAAAACAAATCATAGCAAATCATAGCAAAAACAGGTTGCATCTTCATTAATCGACTACAGACTCGAAGGTTATCAATCACCGTCACCTGAAAAAAAAAAAAAAAAACTACCTAAGACTGCTCCCTGTGAACATACAATTGGGACATAGCAGCCAGAACAGGATAAAGATAAGACAACTCATGACCCAGCAAAAATCATCCAATCAAGTGGGCTTGTTTGTAACCATAGCAACAGGAGGCTTGTGTTGAAGGTCCTCTGGAGATCAGGTCCTGGACAAAAATCTGTCCCTAACACCCACAAAAACTTTGAAAAATCCTAAACATTATTTGAAAACAGCCTCCTACAACCAGAATTATCTGTGTTCACTGAAACATTTGTATTTCAGCTACCATCCAATCTTGAAGGCTAAACATGTGAAATGTAGCTTCTGCTTGGGAAAGAGAACTGCAGATGGGAATAGCGGAAGTCATTTGGAATAAATTATATTTATACGTGTTCCATTAATGCTCAGAACTTTCTGATTGAGTTGAAAAATTTGCACAAGCTGCATTTTTCAAAGATGAAGTTGGATAAAATTTTCCGAGAAGTATTGCCGATATGCAACATATCTGGCCAAGCAGAGGCAGATTGTTTAGCTACAAAAGTTTTAAGAGTTTTGGGTTGTAATCGTTTCTTTGAAAAAAATATTTTCAAAATGCAAATGTGAGATCAAATCCACTTTGGAAACTTCGAAAAATTAAGCAAGTACACCTTTCTACCTGTTCTTTCTAATAAAAGAAAAAAAAAATCCATCCACCCATAAATTATAGAAAAAAACCACACTATAATTTGAACAAATTCAGTCACCATTGTTTGGATGTGTGGAGAGGATAGAAAAGATGCTTTCAAAAATATTCAACTTCAAAGCTTTGAAAAGCACTGTAATTTTGTGTGTTTTCATTACTGTTTTCATGTACTGTTATGCCTACAATTTGAGGCGTTGTTTTCAATCCAATCCAATCTACTTTATTTATATAACACATTTAAACAACAAGAACGTTTCCAAAGTGTTGCACATCATACAAACCATAAAACAATTAAGAGAAATACTAAAAACAATAAATATCTACAAAAAGCGACAGGAATGCTCTGAATAACACAAAATCAAATAGTTAAAAAGTAATAAAATCGATAGAAGTAAATAAATACAAGACACAAAGGACCACATGACTCACATTTATGATTCTCTATCACTGTTCTACACGTGTCCAATACAAATATTTAAAGGACAAAAATATAAAATATATAGTATGCTGTCTCCTAAGAAAATGGCAACTGAGGGAAAGAAAAGGAAGAGACTGTGCTATATAAAGATGTGTCATTTTAGGTTTTGCTTTAGATCATTTACTGTAATTCACAGACAAGCAGTGGCTGCCGTGGAGGAGCTGTGGCACAATGAGTCTTCGTTTGTATTCCTCTGAGGCAGATATCTGGTTATAGAGAGATAGAAGGTGCTATAGGAGGCTTTATGAGTTTCCTGTCCAGAGCAGGGTGCCATTACTCAAGCCATGTCAGTGCTGATCTCAGCTCAAACACTGCTGTCCCCGCTGAATAAGGAGCCAAATAAAGGAAATCCAGTTTATCAAGTCTACTAAAGAGTGAATGGTTTGGGATCCCATCCAGTTTGGCAATGTATCTGAGAGCAATGGGAAATTTCTTTCCATACACAGGAGATTAAAAGGCCCACAACTGCCGTAAGGACTAAAGGTCATAGGGAAATGTCTGTGAATGTCAGTGCACTTTTAGCAGGTCTCTAATGGCCGACAGTAAATGTGAGGCTGTAATTCACCCTTCTGTCATATTCTTATTGACAGACAGAAACACTGTTTTCCTGTTATGCTTTGTGGATCTGTTTAAGTAAGTGCTGAATAAGATGTCATAAGTTGCTTTTCCATTGACCCTCAAATTGCACAAATATAACTTGGGCATTAAAATCTACCTAATGAAAAAATGACAATTTGGTCAAAACTCTAATTTTTCGATTAAAAGTTCTTGCGCTGGCAAAAGGTGTTTTTTCCGGTGTAGTGCAAATGGTATATCACACAAAACTGCAATGGAAAGGTCTTTTTCAGCAACTACAGTTATGTAAATAAAAAAGAAATGAATGTTAATGGACGTTACAACAAGCGAAGAAGAAGTGTTTTAAAAGAAACACGGTGCAGTATATGTGGACACACCAGGAAACCGAAACATTTTTTAATTACCTCCGCCGAGGAGTTTATTACCTCTGCCAGGAGGTATTGTGAACAGTTTGCTTTGTGTTTGTTAGTTTGCAACTTTACGGGAAAACTGTTCCAACCATCTTTACCAAATTGTACCCACAGACAGGCCTAGGCCCTGGGATGAACCCATTAAATTTTGGGCCAAGAAAGCCAAAGTTCAAGGTCACAGCAAGGTCACAAAATCTCAAATTTTCCTATCTCTCATCATTGAGCTATTTTTTGAAAATTCATAAAAAATTCAAAACGACTCCGATTAGCCTCTAATTTGATCCACCCGTAGCTTATAACAATATCTTGTATCTGGCACAAAATCGTCTACATCCACTGTGGAATGTGGACTCTGTGGACATTTCAATTTAACATTGAAAATCCCATTTACAACACATTTTTCATCATAACTCAACAAATATTGATTGGAATTTAATATAATTTGACATACACATGACTGGTACGAAGCTTCAACTTTTTCTGCTGTATGGAACAACCTTGAAACTGTTCAATTTAAAAATAAATAGTCGATCCACACATGCACACCGTTCGGGGTGCTTGGCGGAGGTTTGCGTTCTCTGAGCACTTGTGTTTTCATTGGGGTTTGTCTGTTTGTTTGTCTGTTAGCAAGATAACTTAAAAAGTTAAAAAATGATTTTCAGGAAAGGTTGATACTGGCACAAGGAACAAATGATTAAATTTTGGTGGTGATCAGGTGGGGGGGGGTCTGCACAAGTCCAAGTGTAAGTCCAAGTGCTTTTCTACTTTAGTAGGGGATAGAGGAGTAATATATAATATTAATAAATATATTTGTAAACTAGAAGCACTCGGAGAGTGCAGACCTCCGCCAAGGCTGATCAGTGGCCCCCCCCGTGGGCCCCCCCACCCCCGATCACCACCAAAATTTAATCATTTCTTCCTTATCCCATTTCCAACAAACCCTGAAAATTTCATCCAAATCTGTCCATAACTTTTTGAGTTATGTTGCACACTAACGGACAGACAAACAAACAGACAGACAGACAAACAAACAAACCCTGGCAAAAACATAACCTCCTTGGCGGAGGTAATCAACATGATATTTATGTTCATCGCCATGTTTATGGAATGACTTCTTGTATCATCTCACAATAACTAATAAACAAATAATTGCATTTGTGATTTAATGTAAAAACCGACATTACGCACTTCTGTTTTTTTCGACATTTAGTAAATATCAGTAAAGTTTTGCGCATGTGTCCAGTGCAAAAGTGTCTGTAGACTGTTTAAAAGAAGTGGATAGACCACATGTGACACCATAGTTTGGTTTTAGAAGTTCAAGAAAGGTGATGGGAAACTTTAGTGACCATTAGTGGTATCTCACTTCAACTCCCTGTTCATACTAATATGAATAATTAACATTTTTATCCACATTTGGGTCTCTGTACCACACATAAACAGAAATTTAAGTCACTAAACACGAAGATACTTTGAAACACCTTCCAAAGTTATCAGTTTTTAAACTAAAGGTTGTAGCCTATGTATCCAGAAGACAGGGCGATTAGGAAATGATGGCGTCACAGTCCACGTCACGCATGTCTACTGTAATTGTTATAGGGTGTTGGCGCCGTAACCTCCAAAGAAATCGAGTTAAAAGTGATGACATGGTAGTAATGTTGACAATTAATCTGGGGGTTAAGAGGTCAAAGTTTATGGTCACAGGATTACATTGTGATTGCATTCAGATTACACTTGTCATTTACACATATGACCCCAGAAAGCAAAAAGTCATTGAATCAACATAGATTTTTCAACCTCAACCAAAAATAACCAATCTGACCAAAATTCAACATTGAATTGATGTCTTTTGCTATCTGGGATGTTTGTCAAATTTTAGAAGGAAAGAAAGTTAGGGTTTATACGGTGGCCCTGAAGGGCAAACCACAACAACAAACCACAAAGAAAAAGAAAAGCACACACACAAGAAAAAAACACACCCACAAGAACAAAACGTACACAAGAAAAAGACAGACACACAAGAAAAAGGAAATCACACATACAAGAAAAAGTAAGTACCTGCCGTGACCAGGACCTGGATGCTGATTGGACAGAAGAACTGCCCCTACCTCCTGTCAGAAAGACAGTCCAATCAGCATCCAGATCCTGGTCACGGCAGGTACTACCTTTTTTTGGGAGGACCTTTTTCTTGTTTGTATGATTTTCTTTTTCTGGTGAGTGTTTTTTTTTTTTTTTCGTGTGTGCTTTTCGATTTGTTGTGGGGGGTTTTCTTGTGTGTGTTTTTCTTGTTTGTCTGCTTTTCTTTTTCTTGTGTGTGTGTGGGGTTTTTTGTGTGTGTGACTTTATTAAGGCCAATGTTTGTCTTACCTCAGCGTTTCCAACCTTGGGGTCGGGATCCCACGTGGGGTCGCCTGGAATTCAAATGGGGTTGCCTGAAATTTCTAATAATTTATAAAATTTTAAAAAAAATCCTAATAAAAGTGACAAACTGTGAAGCTGAAACTGAAGCACTGTGGTACTGTTTATCTTTCAATTGTTCATTGTGGTCAGTTTCAGATGCTGCAGCTCTTTCATAATTCATAGTTTGAGTTATTGTTTGTTGAGTTATTTGTAAATCCAAGCTGGACTGACTGTACATATCCTGACCAAGGAAAATAAAATTCTCACTTTGTGCAGTAATCTACACCTGGCTTTTCTGCCTCTGTCCATAATACTATACATTATGTAGACTAATATATAGACATTATATAGTCTTCTAAAATTAATGTTTATTTGCAACATAGTATAGCAAACTATTACATGATCAAAAACAAAATAATTTTAGCCAAAAAAAAAAAGTCTCCATTTTGAATGTCTGGGGTTTGCCAGAAATTTGTGATGTTACAATGGGGTCACGAGCCAAAAAAGGTTGGGAACCACTGTCTTACCTGTTCTGGTGCTTTTAGTTCAAGGGACATTTATTCTGATCTATGCTCAAATATAATTGTTGACAGACATGCACCTTAATACTGAAGGCAGAAACAGGACAAAACAAAATAAGAGGAAGTCCGTTCTGAGATGCTGCAATATGGAGATCTAGCATGATGGATGTGGAAGTGACTCGGTGAACACCTCATTCTAAGGTGACAAAGAAAAAAAATAGATGCCACAAAATCCCCCTTAATCTTGTAGACTGGATCTTTAACAGAGGAAACACTATGCTAAAGTCAGACTTGGTTAGATACATGAGTTACCACCTTAGTCAATTGCTTCTCTCTTCCCCCCACCGACCTCTCATTTATCAGCACCAGTTTATCATTAGCCTGATCAGTAACTGACTCCAGTAAAGATGGAGTCTCCACCACCATCTCAGTAATCTTGATTTTGTCTCTTACACTGAACTGAATTTAAAGAGGAACCTGCTTTTACATTCTGCTGGTCTTCTAGTCCTAATGACCTGACAGACAAAGCCAAGGTGTCCACAACATGACATTAAGAGGGATCCAGAAAAATGCTTATTCTGTCCAAAAGACATTTGTACTGTGCTCATTGGAGTTTATTCTGGAAAAGAGAGGAAAAGCCCAGAGTGCCAGTGTTTCCCTTTACACCCCAATAGGAAATAAAGTATCCAGCCTCTGGATGCTACATTCTGCTGTTCTCTGCAGGGGGCCTTGATGAATATATCACAATTTCCCTTCTGGGAATTTTTTTTTTTTTTTTTTTTATGAGGTAAACTGTGTAACAGGTACCTCTGCACCCGCTGAGCAAAATGCTTTTCTTTCTGAGTTTTTAGATTTAAAAAGACAAAGTAGATCAAAGCAAGACATGAAACGTACAAATCTAAGGACTCCTGAATAGTTCTGGTTGCAAATGTGTTCAAAATATTCAGTTGCTTTAGTTTTGCATCATGCTGTAGAACCTGCATTCAACAGCCACATGTTACTTCATGCCAAATGAGCATGGGTTACCAAAAAAAAAAAAAAAAAAAAAACAGTAACCGGTTTTCTTTTGGTGTTAGCATTAAGGTACTTAGTCTTCTGTTTCAACAAATGGGTTCTAAGGCAGTCCCTCCAGGAGTGTCTATCCCTACATTATTTAAAAGGAGTTTTTTTTTTTCAAAGTGTTGGAATGACTTCAAGTAAAATGATCAGACTGGAAAGCTGCCATCTTCTCCAGAACCTGACACAATCCAAATGGTTTCTTGTAAACTTACATTTCTTGGAAATATGGGTCCCTAAGGGACTGACCTTCATTTGAGACAAATTAACAGATAGTATTTCTTCCAGAACTGCAAACTAAAAGTCTTTTTGGTGCTGTAGTTAGGTAGGGGGCAGAGCCAAGGTCTGAAGGCTGGATTTAAACATAGCCACAGATGAGGCGGATCTGCCTGAAGGGTTCAAATCATTAGTAAAAACCCCTGAGCATTAACCACTCGAGAGACATCTGTAAAGAGCAGCAGCTGCAGCAGGCAGCAACACCACTCTTCTTCTGGATGGTATGGCACGGATGACAAAAATGCATAGGCTTTATTGAACAAAGCTGCTCATTTTCAATCCACCAAAGGAGGAGCAGTTACAGCCTGGTACAAAGAATCAGTGGGGGGTGGACTTTTACAGTGCAGCTGTTTAACCCTTTCATGCATAGTGGTCACCACAGTGGACAGCCGGTCAAAAGTCTTCTCTTATATGGATTTTGTTGTTTTAGTTCCATATCAGCCGACACAGTGGACGCTTATGTATCATCCCATCATCCCATACACTGCAATTTATACCATTACTGTAAATTTGCTGTTTTAGATATACCTGATCTGCACTAACATGCTTGATTGTCCAAAAAAAAGCTAATTGTTATTAAACTGTAATTAACACTTTTTTTTTTTTTTTTTTTTTTTAACAAAAAGGGTTTTTTGTTTTGTTTTTGTTTTTGTTTTTTTTTATATTATCTCCATGCAGGTATTGTTAAAATATGACAAAACATCAGATTAGCAGCAATAAAAATGTTTTTATCTCATAGTTTTCCACACAGTATATCAGTAAATACATGTTTCGTTGCTTCTAAAATTAAACACATGATGTCCAGCTGAGTGGACATTTTTTTAACTCCATGAAAAATAGGTTCATTTAAAAAGATTAAATCACTTTCTTTTCATGCCTGCAGAGGAATAAAAACACAAGGAAAAAAATCTTGATTAAGGTTCTCATAATTCATGCATGAAAGGGTTAAAGTGTATTAAGGCGGTAGTCTATGGATGGATGTCATTGAGTGACAGGTGGAGGCAGACCATGTGTCTGCTGTGTTGAATGACAGCTAGCTAGGTTTCTAAAATTGAGCTTCTGTTCATAAAGTCCCATCCTATCTGTTAATGCTCCATAGGAACTTTTTTTCCTTCTGAAAAAATTGCATTACAGAAGAGAAAGACAAAAAACAATTTGATTTTTTAAAATGATGTCATCATTTCCACATATGATTGGCTTCATCTGCATTGGATCCAGTATGTGTTCTGAACTCATCCGTCTTTCTTCTGAGGAATTTGTGTATCAAATGCTCAGAGTTTGTTTGAAATATGTGTGAGCTGTTTAAAAGGTCAGTAAAAACACAACAGGCAGTGTGAGGCCCCCCGAACAAATAGGAATTGCACATTAGTTTTTCTCCCTTGAGGTCTCATTAATACTAATTGATTTATTTGCAGAATAGTTTACACACCAGCAGTGAAACACCCATCTCGCATAACATTTCACTGAAAGAAGCAGTTATGTTCAACCATTATCTGTCAGTCTCACTGCAGTCAGTCTTTTATTAATCCAGACACAGAGATCAGAGGCCAGTTCAAAGCTAACATAACAGAAGGTCCGTGTTGAATTACCTTGTCCTGGGGGGGTTGCAGAGCTCATCCCCTGGTTTCCACTCTCCCCAGCAGTGTGGAACAGAGCGTGCTCAGTGGGAGAGAAACCAACGCCTGTTTACATCAGTGAAACCCTTCCCTCTCTATGCTTCCTGCTCTGTGGGGAGTTTTCATTTGGGCTGTTTGATTTGATATCACATGAGAAACAGTGGAGTGTGCATGTGTGTGTGCGCGCGTGAACATGATATACAGTTGGTTGTAATTACCCCCCGAGGGAGAGCTCCTTTCCCAGAGATATTTGCCTCAGTAGAAAAACTGAAGAAAAAAAAAAGCAAACCCAGGAATTTCACCAAAATTGCACTCAATGCCAATAATTTTAACCACAGTAAATAGACCACAATCTGTGTCTGATTTGAGTTTATTCATTTTTAATTAAACCAGATCCTGGATTGAAATATAGCATGCTTGGTAAATTTACAGTATTTTCCCTTGAAGAGCCATGTTTCATCCATGATCTTAGTTTCTACATTTAAAGATCACATAAGAGATTAACGTGTCCTGCCACAGGTCAACACAGCAGCAAGGTGATGGCACATCTACTGTTGTCTGATATCAGCTTCATCTATGATACTTTTTCTGCCATTGATTGTAATTTCTCGCTCTGACTTGCCACCAACAGCTGTCCACAAATCCTCTTGCTTCAGTGTCTACGGCCATATATACACAGAGCCTGGTATTTATAGAAACGGATATGTCCTCACCTCCATTTTCAATAATAACATTGGACACAGCAGATGATTTTCAAAAAAGTTTTCATCTAGGCAAACCCACAAAAAACACCACAGAGTGCTATCATGGGGTTAGGGATAGGGTTACGATAAACAAAGGTCACACACATGACATTGATTCATTTTTTGTCATATACTATGACATTCAGGACCCTAAAACTCTATTTCTCCCTGAACACATAGAAGCACAAAAATAGTTTTACAAAATCACCTGTTTTTCTAAATAATCATTTTCAGTGACTTAAACTGGAGTTTTCATGTGGATGAAAGGCAAAAACACATGAGACAAAAACACTTTCTCCAGATACGCGTAAACATGGCATTAAACTACTTTCAAATTTGCTGGGAATTCATGTAACATTCAGATTTCACAGATTCACAATATGTGAGCATTTAGTTTTCTGTTTTTACCATCACATTATAAAAACACCATATTTATACTTTGACCAAGTTTATATCTTGCTTTCAGTCCAGTACAAATAACAAACATGTGACATTACATCTTGAGTTTGGCATTTTCAATGAAACCTTGTTGAAACTACTGCTTTTTGTCTCTTAAAGCTATACTGTACGACAGAGGTGTTTTCTCATAGACTGCAAGGGAAGCCTGGCTTCCCCTAAAATTACGAAAATGAAATGGTTAAATATGTACAGTTGTGTTGACATTTCATTGACTACAAATGTGTTATAACACATTCATCTCAAAGACGAGTTCATTCAGAATCAGTTTTATCACAAATGAACGGACTCGATGTTGTTCACTTCTCATACATTCCCGTTGCGCTGTTTTCTCATACGATCTCTGCTCAGTGCATTTACCCCTAGATGCTCGGCATCCATGCACTTCAACGGGACTGAGTGGAACAGTTTTTTTTCATTGCCTCAAAACTGGACGGTAATTGGATAAATGCCACGAAGTTGTCCCGCCCCCGGGTGCTCAGCATCTCTGGGGGGGAATGGAGCTGTGGGCGGAGCTCGGCCGGGCTGGACACTGGGCTCCCACGTGCTGATTGGAGGATCAGTCGAAAGGCTGAATCCCGTTTGAATGACAGCTATTTTGAGATCTACTCCTTCACTTGACAGAGTTCAGTTTAATACTGCTGCGCATGCTGCTGTGAAATCGAGAGAGAAACCACTATGAAATTACTTGTTCATTTCTTGCACTGTAAATAAAACACACTCATTGTACTTCCTTGTTTCAATTTAACATAATTTCAACGTTTTCTTGTTTACTTGGTACGACAAGGTCACTGACCATTTTCTTAAAAAGGAATGGAGGGCTGAATTTATGTTTAAATAACTTGACTTTTTTTTTTTTGATGTAAGCCGACAATGAGCTTCCCCTGTCTGAAAGACAAGAAGCCGCCACTGCTGTACAATCTGGCATTTTTGCATTTTTCTTTTGTAATCTTAAACACTCCTAATAAGCATGTGGCAAACTAAAATGTAAAAGAAATCCACCAGGCTTTGAAACTCAAAAAATGTTTAATTCATTGCTAAAATCAAAATCATCAAAATCCACAGTATAAATTTGGTCCTGATATGTCAATGCATTCTTCAGATAAAGCAATTATGTCATTGAATGGAATATTTCTTGAATAGTGAAACGTGAATAGTTCGTAAGACCATGGCGGGAAATTCCTAAGATAGGGGGGTGGGGTCAGCCAGTCAGTCACTCTCTTCCTCTCTCTGTCACAGACAAGTCCCTGAAAGGGGTCATATTTTGCTAATAACCATTAAACCCACTTTTATTAGTCTTTGGTACATTTGCTTGTGTTTTGGACCCCAAAAGTTGAAAAAAATTGAATTTGAACCCTCCAGGTGCTGCAAAGCTATGTTTCTATTCATTTTGGCAAAACTTCAGTGGATTTCTACAACCCGTTTTAATTTCTTCTTAATTTGTTACGTCTGTAACTACTTATGTCACGACATTTGCACATAAAAGATCAAGACTTCAGACAAACATCTCTCCGAGTACGACATAATTGTTCATCAGCAGCAGCAGTTGTAGGCCATATTGAAAATATGTCCAAACTTCGAGTGGATTACCTAAACTGTTCAGTTGTTGGTTGAATGGGACAGAGCAGTACAGTCAACAACCTGGAGGGGGTGGGATGTGAAGTGGCTCATTTGCATTTAAAGGGCCAGCGCTTAAAACAATCTTTCTGGTATCATTACTCAGAAATAGAGTAGAAGATGGACCTGTGGAGTTGAATTAATGAAGAATTCAGACCCAAGCATAGCATTTACAGTTTATGTAGACCACAGGGAAATGTTTTAAAATGCATAATTCCATTAAAAAAAGCAAAATATCACTCCTTTAAATCCAGCTCCTAAAGAAACAGGAAGCTGTGCAGCGTGCAGCAGGTGTGTCTGATAACTGAGGGAGGGGTCCTCGGCCACGCAGGAGCAGACCATGACACCTCCGCCTCTACCTCTACTTCCCACCGTGTGCGTCAGGGGGAGAGGGGAGTGTCAGGCAGGGGGAAGTGGGCGGGACTTTGGAGGGGGGCAGGTTGTTCATGTTCAAACTGGTATTTTAGCTTGCATTTCTAAGCTAACGGTAGCCAGTGTTGTACAATGTGACCACTGTAGAGGAGCTGAAGAGATGAACTGAAGGACTCAGAAGTAAACGTATGGATTGTTTCACAGAACTGAACCCATTCCTAAACATAGAAATCAGTTTCCATGCTGTCATAGATGTAGATAACCAAGACAGCTGAGGAAGGGGCTCCTTTAAGGTATCGTACTTTCCGGGCTATAAGGCGCACCGGAATATAAGTTGCACCTGACTATAAGCCACAGGTGTCCATGCTGAGACATGAGATATTAACACAGAAAGATGGTAAACAGAAAGAATATTTAAATATTTATTTCCATACCTTAACTGCTTTTTTTTTTCGAAACAGTGCCTGTAACACGGCAGTAAAACGGCAGTAACACGGCTGGTTAAAAAAAAACAGAAACGTCATTGATCTCTATCTTCATCTTCCTTCTGCTCATTGAAACCACTGCAGTCGTCTTCTTCAGTGTTGGAGTTGAACAGCCTCAAAGGCTCCGTCACACACTTTCTACGTCTCTCATCCGTTGTTGCTCAATGGCACTTCTGTGCTGCAGCTCTATTTCCTTCTTGAACAGACACATCGATTGCTTTTAACTTGAAAGCTGCAAAATATGCATTTCTTTGTGTGTTTTCTATGATGAGGGTTTGTGCATGACACTCAAAATGATTGTTAAAAGTTAAGATTAAAACTTCTCCTCTTCGCATCACCTCTCCACCTGTCTGTCTCACTTCTGCACTTCCTGCTAGAACGTCCCCTGGAGGCCATTAGCACATATAAATCTATACTTGAGCTGCATCGCTGTATAAGCCACAGGGTTCAAAACGAGAAAAAAGTAGCGGCTTATAGTCCGGAAAGTACAGTATGTTACAATCTGTCAACAAATTCTAAGTGAAAAAAGTGGAAAAATGTAGTTTGTTCATTTGTTAAATCATAAATACTTACACAATTTCCGCCACTTCCACACTGGATGATTTCATGCAAAGTGTGCATTACTCATAGTTTTGTACATTTACATTTGGCAGGAACCAAAATGAACTTAGTCATTTTTGTCTTTGAGATTCTTCTGGGAATTGTAAAACTTCATGCATATTTAAAAGAAAATAGAAGTGTAGAAAAACATTAAATGAATTTATTAAACCCTCCAAACTCTGTTTGTTGTGCACCATAAACTAACAGAGTAACGGAGGAACTGTCTGTGTGGTTTCAGAGGATGAAGTGTTGGTGTTGATGCATCTTCTTGGCCTTCAGAGGGAACATTTTGATGGATAGAGCTTATCGTGCAATTTATACCTTGTTTTTAATATCTAAACAGTACATGCTGTTCTCTGCTGTAATTCATCTGAAAATCCATCCTGGTGAGACATAGCAAAGAAAAACACTTAGCTAAGAATTCACATACATGTTGTTCTACAGTGTTTATTTATAAGTAGAACTACACAGGATTACATAAGTTGTATTAAATATCTACCAAGAATAGGTGTTTGCACCTGTTCAACTGCCCTGAGGTGCAGATTATTTCTATTTAATGGATATAGTGTATATATTAGTATTTTGCCAGCAGAAGAAAAAGAGCTAGAGAAACTGACACACATTATCTAACTGTAATTTTATTCCCCGGTCTTTATCCTCAGGTTCAACACAGATGCAAATACATTAAAAAATAACTTTCTTTCAGGGTGACAGTGTCGTGACTAAGGTTTGATTAAGTTTAAGCACAAAAATAACCTGGTAGTGTAATGAAGAGGTATGAAGTTGAGGCATAAATCTGTTTATACTTGATACTTTTTTTTCTCCCTGCACTACTTTTTATGATCACAGCAGTTCCCTTAATGGCCCTAGGAGGTATGTAATCCTGGACCATTTTAGGCCTTTTTACAATGTTTCTCTGTGTTTATATTGTCCCAATGCACTTTTCATTTCAGAAACAAGTGGTCCCATGGCCACTGTTTGAATACATTATGTAAAAAATTTTTCTTGACAAATAAAGTCCCTGTAAGACATCTGTGTACTGTACCAGTTACAGATGTGTTCAAGGACTCCATTTAAATCATTACTGATAAATGTACAGCAACAGGCAGCGGAGGACTGTGGTTTGAGATATGAGATCAGACAGCTGAACACAGCAGCATGTGAGCAGGATGTGAAGGTTCAGTTCACCTGAATCAACATCTGCTGGGAAACCTGACTTTTTACACATTGGGTGGTGGAGGATGTTGGAATGAGTCCCAGCATCCTATAACCATCGTCTGCTGTCACACTTAATGATTCTTCTACAAATTAACCCATAAAGACCCAGCGCTACTTTTCTGTCAGTTCCCAAATGACTTTTTCTTTCTATTTAACCTTTCTTAAGTGATTTAACACCATTTATTATAATATTATCCTTTGTGTTTTTCACTTTTTTACTGTAAATCATGTATTTTCCTGTATTTAATTTATATGCTGATGAAAACTCAGAATAAATGCAAAGCTTATTATATCAAAACAGAGAAAACTGAAGAAGATTATGGTGTTTCCACGTTCACTACGGAGTCTGTGAACGTCCAAATGGGTCATATCTGATGACCATGAAAAGATGCATTTTACACCATTTATTTACATGTATTGATAAGACTAGTGGATCAGCTATTAAACATTTCAGATCAGTAGATGGTTTAGGTCAGTGGTGGATGTTTGGGTCTTTATGGGTTAAACCAGTGTTTTTCAACCTTGGAGTCGGGACCCCACGTGGGGTCACCTGGAATTCAAATGGAGTAAGCTGAAGCTGAAACTGAAGCACTGTGGTACTGTTTATCATTCAAATGTTCCTTGTGGTCGGTTTAAGATGCTGCAGCTCTTTCACAATTCATAGTTTGAGCTATTGTTTGTACAGTATTAATTGTCAGCCTTGTACTGACTGCACACATCCTGACCAAGGAAAATAAAATTCTCACTTTGTGCAATAATCTACACCTGGCATTTCATTTCATTTCATTTCATTTTATTCATTCATTCCAATCTAAATGATTGTAAAGGAGCAGGATGAAGAAAACTTGTAATACCTGCCCCTTTCTTGAAACATCTGCTTCCATCAGATAGGCTGCCATTACAGCTGTTACAGTAAACAGTTTACATGATAGCCAATACAAATACAACAAATCCAACATCCATAAATTAAATTATTTCATCACATGCTTTTATAAAGCTTCTCTATTCTTTCCTTAAACAAATTCTTAAACTGAAAAATATTTGTACAGCTCTTCTCTTCCATTGCCAAAGAATTCCACATTCTGACACCCACAACACAAATACACATTTGCTTTACATTAGTCCTTATCCATTGCTGTTTAAAATTAAACCTCCTTCTATGTTCTTCTTCCTGTGATACTAAAACAAATAATCTCTGCAAATTTGCAGGCAAGTCTGTTTCTCACTCTAAACACAATCAGCAATGTTCCTTAATTCAGCCAACTCTTTAAACTTAAACAATCCTGATTTAATAAACAACTCATTTGTATGTTCCCTGAAATTAACATTATACATGATTCTTATTGCTCTTTTCTGTAACAAAAACAATGGCTTTGTGTTACTCATATATGTGTTGCCCCATACTTCAATATAATAACTCAAATATGGCAGAATAAGTGAACAAAATAAAATTCTCATTGCTTTATAATCCAACACATATTTTGCTTTACTCAATACAGAAATATTTTGACACCTTTTTTTTTTTTTTTTTACATAAGCAATATGTGGCTTCCATGTTAATTTATCGTCCACTATTACACCCAAAAAATAAAGTTTTGAAACCTTCTCAATCGTACCCCATTAAAAGACAATTGAACATGTTCTTTCTTTTTTCTATTTGTGAACACCATAACACCATTTTCTGTCTCCATCCATAATAATATACATTATATACACTAAATGTCATCTAAAATGTACGTTTATTTGCAATATAGTATAACAAACTATTACATGACCAAAAACAAATTAATTTTAGCAAAAAAAAAAAAAAAGTCTCTGTTTTGAATGTCTGGGGTCGCCAGAAATTTGTGATGTTAAGGTGGGGTCACGAACCAAAAAAGGTTGGGAACCACTGGGTTAAACCTTGTTCAGACATAATATCCCTCATGAGACAAAGCTGTTTACAGGCACAAGTTTCTCTGGTGAGAACTTCAACCATCTCATGTCATCTGAAACTATTTGATTGCATCACCATTAATGCAGTTAAATCACCAGTCACTGGTTTCAGAATGTTGTGCTGTGTCGTGTGGGATTTTCTTAGTATTAATGAGCTGTAGTTCACCTGTTACCACAAAGTACAGTGCTATTATCAGGTGTTTCCCCTGTAAATCCTACCTCGACAGTCCATGTTGTCTCTGCTCATTAGAGGTGACACCAGCTCCTCTAAACAATAGATCTACTCCAGGAATAAACAGGAGAAAATCTTGACCATCTTTAATTGTTTTCACAGTTTCATCAGGACCAGAAATGCAATTGTAGTAAACAACTCACTATCAGTGTCTCTCATTCATATTTCATGATGCTATGAATTATATTTAGCTACGAAACAGCACGAAAAGCTGTCAGTCAATGAAAGTACAGAGCGATTTTACTATAGAAATGTCATTTTGTTTTGTTGTATCTGACGGGAGCATTGCAAGAAGTTGCAAGTTCATCTCCTGGATTTTTTTTTTTTTTTTAGGATTTCTTCTACTGTTGCAGATAAATTGGTGGTTCATTCTAACTTGTAGTGCATGTAAGATGAACTCTTCCCCCTTGTTTAAATGTTGTTTTGATCATTTTAACCAACATGTCAACAAACAAGTTGTCCTCTGCTCTTTTTCAGGTGTAGTAATGAGTATGATACTATTTTCTTGTGCCGCAAATACACATTATGAGGTTTTCTCTCATTATAATGCTTAGGGATATCACCCAAGAAAGTTTAAGGAAATGCCTAAAATGAGTTTTAAAAATAGAAAAAAAAAAAAAAAAAAAAAAAAAAAAAAAAAACACTAATGGTTGCAGTTTAACCACCAGTGTTCAAGTAAACTGCTGAGGCATGTATCATTTTTTTGGATATTTTTTAAATCTAGTTTGACTGTAACAGATGTTATTGCACATTATATGGTAATAATTTTCCAGAAGTATCTGAAATCAAACATATGGTATTCTTGGGCCATCTGTTTGCCTAAATCTAAATTATTGGAACCCAGACCCCGCCAGTATTTGTAGCCATAAAATATTCACTTTGATTTTATCCAAAATGTATTTCAGCGACTTTAATAGTGACTGTATTGTGCTATTAAATGTACATTACTTTAAGGCAAGGTAAGGAACATTTTGGCTTATTCTCTCTACTCTGCAAATGAGGAAATGAGGCCAGTGGTCATAATGTTATTCTGTTATAATATGTGTATTCTAAAAACATAAACACACCCACATCTTCACATAACTCTACATGAATATTCAAGAAGGAATATCAGCAACAGCCCAACCTCCCTCATTTCTGCCATGTGTCATTGACTGCTTTGTTGCAGGTGACAGGCTGAAAAGTCTGTATTTATGTGTGCTCTGCCCTGAGTTTTGCCTCTCAGACAGAATTGTGCAGTAAGGGCAGGATCTGTGGGTCTCTGCAGGTAAATACACCAACACACACTCACAGGATTACCAAGGATACAAAGTCATGATTGAGAAGGACTATGAGTACAGTGTTTTTTCCAATCCAATCCAATTTTATTTGTAAAGCACTTTAAAATAACAGCATGGTTGGCTAAAGTGCTGTTCACATTTGCAATAAATAAATATACATATTACTAAGAAACAGAACAAAAAAAAAAACAATAAAAATCGAGGACAAGACAACAGTACAATCCACATCTCATACTTGGTTAAAAGCCACAGAGAAAAAATGGGTTTTTAATCTGGATTTTAACACATTTAGGAAGTAGGCCTGTCTGTCATACAGAAGGAACTCATTCCACAGTTGAAATGAAAATGTTTTTTTCAATTCTAGTTTCTGAATTTTCTTAGTTTTCGTTAAGGATAATAACCTCGGTCACCAGTTCATTACAGGGCTGACATACATAGACAAAGCACCATTAACTCTCACATTCACACATTTAGACCAATTGACCTCTTAACTGCATGTCTTAGAACATTGGAAGGAACCTGGGTTACCCAGAGAGAACCCACGCAGACACAGGAAGAACATGCAAACATCATCATCATTGACACAAAAAAGTTGCACTGGAGAAGGGGAAGGAATAATTTAATGGTGGTAAAACCATAATTACTGTTTTAACACAGTAAATTAAATTTATCAGTCCAGCTTTACTACGTATAATAGTTTTTCAAAGATTACACTGCAAAAATCAAAATCTTACCAAGTGTATTTTTGTCATTTCTAGTCAAAATATCTCATCACACTTAAAATAATACATAATCACCTAAAGAATAACTTTTCAGTGAGATATAAAAACTTATTTTTAGATCTTGAACATCTTATTTCAAGAAATCTTACCAAAATAATTTTCATTTGTTCCTTTGACAGATTTTTTTGCTTGAATTAGGCAAAAAAAAAAAAAAAATCTTGAATTAAGCAAAAAGATCTGCCAATGGTATAAACGAAAATTACCTTGGTAAGATTTATTGAAAAGTGTGATGAGATTTTTGACAAGAAATTAGAAAAATACACTTGGTAAGATTTTGATTTTTGCAGTGTATATGTTTTTTATTTGACAAATGACCACATATAAAGGAGTAAATAGCATGATTTTTGATCAGGAGCAACATTCTAAGTGAAGAAAAAAAGAATAAATTGCTGTTTATTTGGCAGGGTGTATTGTTGTTGGTGGATTAGTGAATCGTGTGTTGAATTTTGAGTTTGCTTTCAGTCACAGGTCAGTGATTAATTAATTAAGTCAGTGGTCGGATTAGCGGGAAGCTTTTATTCGGATTGCAGTATGGAACTTTATGACTGCTGCTGCTGATAAAATGGTGAGCTCATTCTAACTGGTATCCTCCGTACACAACAGGATGGTGCGTCTCTTCACTAGGGTGCCAGTAATTTCAGTAGTAATAGTTTCATGATGGGGGGTCAGGCCCGACTGTCGCTGTCACTGACGGTTTCAAGGTTGGGTGCTCTGCTGCTGTTCAAGCATTTCCTCCACACTTCTGCCTCAGTGACACTCTTCTGTCACGAACTGCCACTCTGAGTTAAAGCCCCATGACTGATGCACCGCTCCCTCTCCCCTCTCAACTCTCTGTGGCATGACGTTCTGTTAGCCCACTTAACAAATCCACACCTCTTTAGCAAGCGTGTCTAGCAGAATAGTCTCAAAGTCAGTGCATGCTGAGTGCTGAGGAGAGGTCAGGATTCACTAAAGAGAGTGAAGTGCAAAATATCATCAGCACATATCTCCCTATTGACCTGAGAGGATCGGAGAGAGTTTCCGAGAGAGCACTCAAAGCAAGACCCGCTCCCTGTCGCTCGAAATCAGTGTGATGCAACGTAACTATCATCGTTAAAGGATGTGCGAATGCATGCAGCTGCAGGACTCTGGGGGGTTTGGCTTATGCTGAGTGTCCCGTCAGCAGTGGACAAGATGTCTTTTCTTACTTTTTTGTTTTAATTTACAGAGATAAAGAAAAAAGAATGTCAAAAACTGACATAATACTCCAGTGATTAACACACTGACGTTTAATTAGATTGAGTTAAGTAAAGACCGACAGCCATGACTCGAGACAGATCTGAGCTTGAAGTTGATTTTCCCAGTATACTGCAGCAGATTTAAATATTAATTTATGTAATTTTCAGAAATACTGTTGTGTATCACTGTGTAGAAATAAAGACTTATATATACAGTTACATAAAAAATGATTAGACCATCCCTTGTTTTCTTCAATTTCTTGTTCATTTTAATGCCTGGTACAACTAAAAGTACATTTGTTTGGACAAATATTATGATAACAATAAAAATAGCTCATAAGAGTTTCATTTCAGAGCTGATATCTAGCCATTTTCGATGTTTTCTTGATAACAACCAAAATCATTTCAGTTCTTACATCAATATCTATGGCATTGTACTGACAAAAACGGTGCTTTTAGGCATTCCATGTTTTCTTTTCTGTCTGTTTTAGTCACATGATACACACAGGAGTTAGTACTTGATTGCATAACTATTGTTTCTGATGACTTTTGATTGTCTAATTATTTTTTCCGTGACTGTAGGATAGGCCATCCACTGGGGGAGAATTTGAGTTCAAACCACAAGGAAGTATTAACCCCTCTCATTTACGTTTCATATAATCTCTCTCCTCTGTGAGGCTGTGGTATCATCAAATTTTATATTTATGCATGTATGTATTTGTTCATTACCAAACTAGTTATTTTTATTGTCACTCCCTCCTGGAAATACACCACGCCAAAGTTCTTCATTACTGATAGATTTATTCGTCGGAGCTTAACACCGGTAAATCCACCGTCGAACTAAGTAATACACACATTAGTACACAAGAAAACACACATACACATCGACTGAAACCAATATATGTGACACAATGTAACGAATAAACATACCTCGCTGGCTGCACAAAATCAAGAGGGTGTGAAAACGGCAAACACAAAATCCTTCAGGGAAATGAACAATGCCAAATCTTTTTGAAGTATAGAAAGACAAATTGCATTTTGTCTTATTGAAGTAATTTATACTATCTGACATAAGTAATTTATACTATCTGACAAGCGGTGCAAAAACATCTCATCATGGTCTCAAAAACGCTGCGACAACTAAAAGTGTCCCTGTGCAACACAGACCGTGAACAAAGTTCCTACCCATTAAACAAAGTCACAAAAAATCAATTATATACATAAAACATGTGAACAAACATAAAATTACATAAATGAATATCAATGCCTTTTATGGCAGTTAAATTTATATTTAAACACATTAAAGAATTCACATGAGAAAAAAAATCCAAATTGCAGTGACCTGTGCTTTTGAATTTCAGAAGTAATAACAGTCTGTACAAGTACCGTAGAAATGTTGCCCCTGCTTGTGCAGCTCTTGTACATTCCAGCATGTCTCATTGTCATATTGTCTGCAGGGCTGTAATGTATTAAAGCCTTCTCTACACTGATTGTGTTGTGTACTAATCGACGCTAATAGAATTAGCTTTCACCAGTGCATCTCATTAGATGCTGAGTGTCCCTTGGCCCTGTTCTTTGCAGACTGAAACAGGAGCCATTGAGTTAACGCATTCATACGATTGCTCTGAACACAGGACTGAGCACATCAACAGTCCTGAACCAGACTCAAGATGTAAAGCACTGGACCGCCTCTTATTTGAACTTAGTTTGATACCAGTCTGCGACCACATAAATGAAAAAGTCAAATGATGGATGACAAAATAATGGAATGGTGTTTAACATGTATTAGCCCTGTGTGATCCTGACCACAGGGGGTTTAATGGGCTAATGAGGCCGTATCCCTGTGAAGTCCTGCAGTAAATCAGCAGGAGCCCTCTGTTTAATGCTGACTCAGTGCCAAGCGCTCAGCTGACTACACACCTCTGTCTCTAATCCGTCACTTTGAACCGTTGACATTGGCTAGGTTGAACCCACCATCCCAGTTTCCAAATTTCTAGGATAGCATACATAGTTTA
The DNA here is from genome assembly GCF_902148855.1 of Sphaeramia orbicularis. Classification (NCBI taxonomy): domain Eukaryota; kingdom Metazoa; phylum Chordata; class Actinopteri; order Kurtiformes; family Apogonidae; genus Sphaeramia; species Sphaeramia orbicularis. Next base: position 60,900,021 of record NC_043968.1, read on the forward strand.
GTATTTCACATACTACTGACACATAGTGACCACAGCCTGCTTATATAATGAAGCCTCCATAGTGTTACCCACTGACCACTGCCAAGGATCCTTGTGGGGGCAGCTGTGGCTGGGGCCAAGAGTAGGCGGTTTGATTCCCTGAATGGGCAGATGTGGTCTTGAGTAAGGTACACAACCCCTCATTTGCTCCCCAGGTGCCTGACATGGCAGCCCACTGCTCCCAGTCTGCACTGTGTGTTGTGTTCCTGCATGTTAAACTAGTAATGGATTAAAAACAGAGGGTCAGTTTCAGTGTTTGTTGCATGTTTGCATGTAAAATATATATACAGTGAAGCCTCATGTTTAGTATTTTCACAGTCACCACCTTCATCACCAAGTAAATTCTACTATTTGGTGAATATTAACATAGACAGGTGTGCTTAGTAACACTGAAGTAAAGTTCCACAAAGTAATCACACCAGTCACTAGCAGGTGTAATTAACAGGATATCTTACAACCATGTAATCAAAATAATCATAGTGACTGATTCAGCCTCAAGTGACCATTGAAGGAACTGTGTGTTTAGGACTTTTGCATTGCCATCACTTTTCAACCTTTGACAGTCGACTGCCGAGACTAGTAAATACAGTAGATGCTCTGGTGAACTTTAATATATTCCTCAAAAAAAAAAAAAAAAAAAAAAGAAATAGTTTCAGATTTGCTCAGTGTCATCAAAAGGCCTTTGTAGTGAAAAGCTATCAAAATGGTGAGTTTAGTCAAATGGTGCAGCATTAGCAATGTGGTGAAATCGGTTCATTTGAACGCGTCCTTTAAAAGCAGTGTACAAACATTATTAAACTGTAATAAATCATACCATAATGTAGTGGTCTGGATTCCTACTAGTGTATTTAACCTATTAAGACCCAAACAGCCACCAGTGACAAAACCCATCCACAGATTAACCCTCAAATACTTAAACATCTTCTGATCTAAACTGTTAAATATTGTCTGATCCACTAATCCTATCTATACATGTAAATAATTGGTGTAAAATGCAGTTTGTCATCTTTTCATGGCCACAGATATGACCCATTTGGACGTTCAGAGGCTCCATTCTGAAACAGTGAAACACTGTCATCTTCTACAACACTGATTCACCAGTAAAACCACTGGAGTTGCATAAAAGGACACTGGATGGAGACAATTAGTTTATGTTCAGTTAATGATAGATTTGACCAAAAAAGTCACTTTTTCTTCATTTTTCTCTGTTTTTCATGTAATTACCTTTGAATTTACTCTGAGTTTTCATGAACATCTACATGATCTGTGAATTAAATCTAGGAAAATACATGATTTACACCAAAAAAGGCAAAATACAAAGATAATATTATCAAAAATGGTGATAGGTCAGTTAAGAAAGGTATAAATACAGGAAAAAATTATTTAGGAACTGCCACAAAAGTAGCACTGGGTCTTTATGGGTTAAATACACTTCTTTCTGTGGGCACCCATTACAAACAATTAAAATGTCTTTAAAACCGCAGTATACCATATTAAATGTACATATACTGCCCTTCTGAATGCTGAAATGAGGGACTTGTAGGTTTTGGGTGTGACAGCCATGAACAGAACATGTAGGGGTTGTGTGTGAGCAGTAAAATGATATGATACAGTATTTTAGTAATGCTGTAGCCTGTCTATTTGTTTTTAATGCGGTTCGGAGTAGCCACTGCTGTATCCATAGAAACAGCCACAGTAAGGAACGTAACCCTGGTAATAACCATAACTGCTGCCAAGGGCTGTTACTCCAACAATGGCTCAACCCTCATCCTATAGATACAGCTGTGGCTTCAGCTGGATGTGCAGGCCTTCTGCTGATCTCTCTGGATCTGAATGAATGCTATAGATCTTTACACCACATGTTGAATACCTGCCCATGAATATTTTGCATCCAAACTGTTCATACTGGCAGCAGTGTGAATGGGTATAAGTTGTGACACTAACTGATTGAACATCATGTGGAGCTTTGTCTAAAGCCTTTGTGAGCTCTACTCTGTCTGCCTGCTTCACTGTCTTCTGTTCCTTTTGGCTGTTTGTTTGCTCTGTCAAAGACACATTTTACTTTTTACTCCTATGATGGTAAAGCTGCAAGAGTGCAAATCAGGGGGAAAAGTGTCATTTAAAAATAAAGTTCTGCACCTCTCTCCTGTCAGTCCAAATGAAATACTTTTTCTAATCTTATTTACAGAGTAGAGCGGAAGAGTGCTACTGGGAATGACAGTGGTCAATCACCAGGATATGAAAAATGACTCACTGTAGGAAATAGAAAGGAGAAAACAACTGAACAGAAATAAGGTCCGATGAAAGGTAGAAACTGATCTGGAAAAAGAACATACAAATGCTGCAAGTTTAATGTATGTGTGTCAGTTCAGTAATTTTTGTCCAAATTGAAAGAGCAACTCAGGGACTGACATCACACCAAAGTCAATCACACACTGATCTACAAACAATTGAACATTTAAAGTATATAGCAACAGATGGAGTTATGGGATGTAAAACCAAAGCCAACCAAAAATGTATTTAATGTAGCCAAAACACCCTTTGCTGAAGGCACATTAATATCATAATCATTAATAATATTAATATCATTAACAATATTATAGACATTTTATCAGCTTGGGAGATTTTCACATTTGATGACTTTTTATTACATTTCTCTGTTTGTTTTTGATCAGATGATGATAATAATAATAATAATCATCATCATCATCATCATAATCATCATCATCATCATCATCATCATCATAATAGAGGAGAATGAATTTGTTGTTTTATATACTTACTCCGCTATCTCAAACATAAGATGCTCTTGGTGCAGGTTAAGTTTTTAACATAGGTAACCATGGTAATTTACCCTGGCATGGAAAACATATATTTTGTGATAGTAAAAACCCAGCAACCCTGCTTCATGATGCAGGTCCCAGCTCAATGTGAAAAATACAGCAATATTCAAATTTGGGAATTGCACCATCTTCAGTTTTGTTTTACAGACAGCTCAAGTCACTCCAGTATCATATCTAAATACAGGTTATCGGACCCCGGTAATTTGGATATAAATTAGTAATATTAACCCTTTATAGCCTAAACCATTAAATCATTGACAGAAAATTCCAGTTCTTTAACTGGAGTCTTTATTGGTCCTTCTGAACAACCAAAAAAATGTTTTTCAAATATCAATTTCCATGTATGAGTTTAAATTTTGTATCATATTTGATACATCAGGTCTCAATGCTCAAATATTATTATTTTTGAACAATCAGTGTCTAACAAATTGGTAATTTATTTTCAAAATTGGCAAAGTTCTGCCTCCTTCCTCATTAATGACTGACATTAATGACAAAGGCCCATGATGAATGAATTCCTCCCCCCTGGTGGATTATCTGTGTATTGCATGTATCTAATTGTATACATTAGGTTTTTCAAGAAAAAAAAATATCACACTGCTCATGTATCAAATATGATACGTTTGGTATTATAGGGTTAAAAATTGTGAATTTATTATTTTCTTTTCATTGATAAATGATCATGTATGAAGAAGGAAGTACATACAAGATGAAGTACATGAGTTCTGTTCAGTGACAGCATAAGAAGAGGAAGTAAGCCAATCACTACTGTATATAGTACTTACAGTGCTTAACACATTTATGACACCACCTTCCCCTATTTGTTTCAGAGACCATCCAGCATCATGAAGTGCAGACTCTTTCATTTTCAGTGAGCTCTCAATGGTTTTACCATTTTGAAGAGAAACGAGGAATCTCAAACTGAATTGACCTTTTTATACCCAAATCACTGGGTTTCACTGCAAACTCAGAAATCACTCAAGCAAAATATTCATCCACTAAAACACATTTTTCTGTTCATAAATGCAAGTAAATAATTATAATTTTGCATCTTAATCAAGAAATACTCACGTTTTACTATTTCTGCTTTTTTGTGGAAAGCAATAAATGTGAAAATTCATGGGTAACAATATTAATTATATAATAGCATTAACGTACATGTTATTTCAATTAAAAAGCTTATACAAACTGGTGTATTAACCATTACAGAACCATAAAAATGTATTTGAATAATTACCAATGCATTTATGGCATAAACCTTATGTTGGATGGTGGTCTAAAAAAATTGTAAATAGATTATATTGTATATAATATATGACTGATAATATACAATCTGATAATGTTGTAAGGGTGTGACACATCATCTACGTCAGTGGTTCCCAACCTTTTTTGACTCATGACCCCATTTTAACATCACAAATTTCTGGCGACCCCAGACATTCAAAACAGAGACTTTTTTTTTTTTTTTTTTGCTAAAATTAATTAGTTTTTGATCATGTAATAGTTTGGTATACTATGTTGCAAATAAACATTAATTATAGGTGACATTTAGTCTGTATAATATATATTATTATGGACGGAGGCAGAAAAGCCAGGTGTAGATTACTGCACAAAGTGAGAATTTTATTTTCCTTGCTCAGGATATGAACAGTCAGTCCAGCTTGGATTTACAAGGCTGACAATTAATACTGAACAAACAAGAACTCAAACTATGAATTATGAAAGAGCTGCAGCATCTGACACTGACCACAATGAACATTTGAAAGATAAACAGTACCACAGTGCTTCAGTTTCAGCTTCACAGTTTGTCATGTCTTTTATGGATTGGGATTGTCTCTGTCAACTCAACATATATATATTTTTTTTATTGGTAAGTTTTTGTTTTTACTTTTATCAATTACTAGAAATTTCAGGTGACCCCATTTGAATTCCAGGCAACACCACGTGGGGTCCCGACCCCAAGGTTGAAAAACACAGATCTACACTTTCTCACAGCAGTTGTTAATATTTATGATCCATAAACAAACTGACTTTACAAATGCTGCAATGCTTTATGGGTAAAATGAGGGGAAAAAAACCTTCCTGAAGGAGTAATAAGACTTAATAAGAGTTATTACCATCCATGTTCTTTTCTCTCTAATACTCTTTTCAGGAATAATAGCATGATTAACTGCATATCCAAAACTAACCTTTGATGTTTCTTTCAAAGCTACAACAAAATCGTATTCAACGTATCCAAGAGGCGCATCGCTGGCACAGACAGCAAGGCTGAGCAGAGTAAAGCGTGGCTAGATCTCGTCGAGGATTTCCAGGGTTAGAGCGTCCTGAGCCCCCGCCAGCCAGCAGTGCAGCTCTGAGAGGGGCTCCCCGCTGGGGGCTTTGAAGGGAAGCACTGCAGCTTTAAAGTACCCTGCCACCACTGATCCCACTGCTGGGAGCTGGGAGTCTGAGGTCGTCACACAACCCACACTCTGTAGAAACCTCTGGACATGTTGAATTCACCTCCAAAGAAGAGATTCACCATGACCCCGGCCACCAACAGAGTGGAAATGAAGAGCAGGATGTGAGCAGTAAAATAAAACTTACAGTCAAATGTAAGCCATCAAATACAGTGTTCAGCTGAGTAAGGAGAAAGAAGTAGACTTGGAATCACATTGGTTATTAGATCAACATTTTGAAGCTTGGAGTTTGTATTTTGGCTGATTTTTTTGGTGCCAGATTTGGAGAAAAAAATGGTGGTGAAAATGGGGAAGACAAAAGGCTGACGAGGGAGCTAATGCTAATTGGTAGTTTACTTACACTCTGAAATAGTAATCTTCTTGAAACACTTTGGTAAAAAAAAAAAAAAAAAAAAACTAAATCAATTTCTTGTTAGTGTAATTTCTTAACCAACCACAACAGAGCAGTCTGAGAGGAGAAAAGAAAATCGCTTTCAATAAACAGAGGCTCAGCAGGGAAGGTGGTCAATCAATTCCCTCCACAGCATTTCACAGCCTTCTAAAAGTCCTAAAATCATATTAATACAGCAATAAAGTACAAAAGGACCACCAGTACTGTACACCTGTTAGAGTATCCAGATGTGCAAAGTGTGTGCTTTTCCAACACAAATATTAACCCTCAGAATGGCTTTTGTTGGTGAAATTCACAAGAGGGTCTTTTCAGCAGATTGTTACCTTGTGTCATTCTTACTGAAGTCAAGTGCCCGGGTTTGTTCAAAGACAGTTGTTGTGGCGTTTAACAATTTAGTCAAAATGAAAAACTCACTTCAGGTTACAGTTGTAGCAATTTTATTCCCTAGAGGTTTGTGTTGAGGATATGCCCCTTGTTACTGCCTGTTGTCTGTAGTTGAAACACCTGTACCTCAAAGAAAATGCCATAATGCTTCATTATACATGATTGATTGTTTCAGTTATTTTGTGATTGGCTGTAGCCCATTCATATATGTGCCACCGATACCACTGCATGAGTCTTCCACCTGTACCATCTGGCACTGCTCCACACTGATTACACATCATCACACTCATGTGTCCTTGGACAAGGGCCTTTTTTTTTCAATGAGCTGTTTTTTTCCCCCCACAGAAACAGCTCAGTCTTATCCCTTAATACAAAAAACAGTTCATATAAAGAGGTCTGTTTCAAAAAGCAGCTTTAACAAACACTCAGATTGGAAAGTCTGTTTTCACTTCCAGCTAATCACAGATAGTAAAATCTGAGTACGTTCACTGTGAGTTAAGTGTATGCCTGGTGAATCTAAAAAGCCATTATCATTGGTGCTAAGAAATAATGGTTCACCATGGCAACAGTTAATCAAAAGGCAGAGGCACCGTATTAAATCAGTGAAGGTAAGACGAGAAAGTCCATGCAGGAAGACATGCATGTGTATGTGGAAAACATACACATACTGTCTTGAGAAACAATTAGCTTTCACAGAGAGGGAGTCAGAGTGCAGTGGAAGAAAAAAAATCAATTCACCGGCATTAATAACTTATTTAGTGCTGGCCATTCATTTAATAGACCTACAATACAGGGGGTGATGTGATGTCAGTAAATGCTGTTAAAACCGCACCTTGCTCAGAGTGAACATGAGTTGGACCTCTACATTGTATTTACTATAAACCAATGACATTATTTCAAACGTTCACTGAAAGAGTCAAGGCTGGTGGCTGGAGTGCAAATATCACAATATTAAATTGTAATTCTTAAACTGAGGATGTTCAGATCTGGGTTCAAATCAGTAACTGTAAACCAGTGTTTTTCAGCCTTGGGGTCGGAACCCCACGTGGGGTCGCCTGGAATTCAAATGGGGTCACCTGACATTTCTAGTAATTGATAAAAATAAAAACAAAAACTTAGAAATAAAAAATATAAGTTGAGTTGAGAGAGACAATCCCAGTACATAAAAGACATGACAAACTCTGAAGCTGAAACTGAAGCACTGTGGTACTGTTTATCCTTCAAATGTTCATTGTGGTCAGTTTCAGATGCTGCAGCTCTTTCATAATTCATAGTTTGAGTTATTGTTTGTTCAGTATTAATTGTCAGCCTTGTAAATCCAAGCTGGACTGACTGTACATATCCTGAGCAAGGAAAATAAAATTCTCACTTTGTGCAGTAATTTACACCTGGCTTTACTGCCTCCGTCCATAATAATATATATTATACAGACTAAATGTCATCTAAAGTTAATGTTTATTTGCAGCATAGTATACCAAACTATTACATGATCAAAAACAAATTAATTTTAGCAAAAAAGAAGTCTCTGTTTTGAATGTCTGGGGTTGCCAGAAATTTGTGATGTTAAAATGGGGTCACGAACCAAAAAAGGTTGGGAAGCACTGGTGTAAGCACATCAGAATGTAAAGTGTGGTGGATAAAAAGTTGCTGAAGAATTTGATAGAAAATAACAAGTTACAATAGACAGACAGACAGACAGACAGACAGACAGACAGACAGACAGACAGACAGACAGACAGACAGACAGATAGATAGATAGATAGATAGATAGATAGATAGATAGATAGATAGATAGATAGATAGATAGATAGATAGATAGATAGATAGATAGATAGATAGATAGATAGATAGATAGATAGATAGACCTAAATTGTAGTAATAAAATGACTCAACCTCCTAAGAGCCAGCTATGGGTTTTCTGTCCACATTTGTGGAAAAGAGTTTCACAACGTTATACAAAAAAAAGAAAAGAAAACTGTCCACCACAAAGGACATTCCATAAAAATTTTCAAAACTGCATCTGAAAAAAAATGTTGCATCATGATGTTTCCAATATAGGCACTTATTTAATAAAAAACAAAAAAAGCTTGTACTTTACTGACATTTCCTAGGTCTTAGGAGGTTAAACAATAACATGCCCATTGTAAGAAACAGGTAAAATCCTATAGTAACAGGACAACAGTCCAGAATGCCGCATGCTCTACATACATAGTCTGTATGTAGAGCATTTAATACACGTGTACATACACCGTTTGTAATGAATGGCCTCATCAGTCTGCAGTGGATAATTAATGAGTTCCCTTTACTCTGTCAGGCAGTAGCAGCATGTCTGTGTGCTGAATTAACCAAACTCACCTTGGGTTTATTAAGGATTGTTGGATAGCGTCAGACTATGGCACTAAATAACGGTGCCCATTGGAGGACACAAGGGCAAACAAAGGATCAGGTTTACTTTTGTCCTCGAGGCCCACACAGGAATTATCCCCCAATGGATTCAAAACACCGAAGATCTGGACGTGACAAGGTGACCGAAGACAATATTAGATGTTTATCTTAACAGCTGGATGAATTCCACCTGGAGCAGGATTTCTGCAGGGTTCAGTGGACGTGGAGCTCTGTTAAGGGGAGATGAACACAGCAGGTGGAGGAGGCGGAAAGGGGAGGGGAGAGGCACTTTAATGTCAGCTGGAAACAGCTCAGACAGGAGCTGAGACTGGGGAACAATCTACGGTATCTGTGGAACAGAAACACCCACACACCTAATAGATGGTTTGGAAATGTGCATAAGGTATGACAAAAAACAAGCAATGTGATTAGTGGACAAAAACACTCTGGTCATTTTTGGTTTGATATCGAGGCAGAACAAGCCTGTTTTTTTTTTGTTTTTTTTTTGTACAGTATGCGGTGGATATTAAGATAAGGTAAGATAAGATGAGATGAGATGAGATGAGATGAGATGAGATGAGATGAGATGAGATGAGATGAGATGAGATGAGATAAGATAAGATAAGATAAGATAAGGCAAGGCTGGTTTATTTATAAAGCACATTTCTTGTACAAGACAATTCAAAGTGCTTTATATAAACATTAAAAACATTACATAAGATGAGATGAGATAAGATAAGATAAGATAAGATAAGATAAGATAAGATAAGATAAGATAAGATACATACAGAAAACACAGTACAAACAAGAAGACGTCTCAGTGCAGACACATAAAAATGAATAACGCTGCAGACAAGTGACAGTAATAAATAACACCAACCGTACTATGACATGACATACTGAAGCATGGGACAGTATACAGCACCTATAGATAAATAAATAAATTAAACTATTGCACAACCCTGATGAGTCTGCAAACCTCACACATGTATTTTGGAAGTGTCCCCTTTTAGACAGTTTTTGGAGAGAGATATTTGATCTATTGGACAAAATTTTGCCTAGGAACCCATTGCTGGCCATCCTTTGGGTCATCCCTGAAACAAAGACGAGCAAGAAAAAGACATATCTATTGCATATACTTCTTACAGCAGCTAGGAAAGCAATAACTGTAAACTGGCTTAAAAAGATCCCCTGACATTTGATACATGGCAGTCAGTAGTGAGAAGAATTTTCATTATGGAAAAGATAACTTTCATGTTGAGACTCCAAAACACTCAATTTGTGGGTCGATGGGCACCATGGGTGGAGGTGGTGGGTGAGGAATGGGGTTAGGTGAGGGTGGAAAACCTGTACATCTGGGCAAGGAAGTGTGAAAAATGGTTTCTTCTACATTGTCATTGTTGTCTTTGTTTTATGATCTGGCAGAATATAAAAAATAAAAACAAATGTAACAATTGGAACATGTATTTTTCTGTGGTGATGTTCAATAAAAAAAATTAAGTAAAAAAATAAAAAAACGATTGTACAACCCTGAATCCATAGCAAAATAACTTACTGATCATGATCTACAATCACATTGTTCTTATGAGGGATATACCATCACAGCTATGAAAAGGGTGCTCTGAATACAAAGATGAGAACAAACAAAATGTCTTGTTCTGCTGAGAATATCATTAGATTTGGAGACCCGTGTTCCACATGTATGAGCGTTTTATTTTACATTTACATTTTTCAGTGCAAAAGAAAAAAAAAATCCTATGTCGGATTCATGAAACGGTGAGCATGATGATGAATTCTGTTTGATCTTAAATTGAATCCATGAGCCAAGAAAGGTGTAACAAACATAAGGATACGACATATTAAACATTTATGGTTCAGAATGTAATATACAGTATAGTGATATCTAGTGGTGAAGTTGCAGATTTCAGCAGGTTGAATGTCCTCCTCACTTTCAACTATAGAGGCCATGAAAACAGACAAAAAACTTTTATTAGAACCAGGTTTTATTCTGTCCCTTTTGCTTTATATTTACTTTCACCCACACCTAAACAAAGTGTGTGACATTAATGCCCACTATAGCCAGATGCCTATAGAAAGAAAGAGAAAAAGAGTAAGAGGAAGTCTACTCTGAACTACTGAAGAAACACAGTGGTCTGTGAAGACGGCTCTGTTTCAGTTGTAGCTGCCTGGGGCCCAATGACGATGGGATCTGAGATGGACCCCCTCATATGCCCCCACCTTACTGTATCTTTACAGACTGGAACTACATCTGCAAATGGAGCCTGTCTGTCCATGGGAGCGGATCTCTCCTTCACTGTGGTTCTCCCCGAGGTTTCTCTTTTCCCTCTGGGTTTTTGGAGTTTTTCCTTGCCGAGAAGGAGGGTCTAAGGATGGGGGATGCCCTGGACATTAATCCATTTCCTTCATCTACTGTTTATTTGACTGTTGTTTGTTTTCATATCCAACTAATTCTGTAAAAGCCCTGTGAGGCAACCTTGTTGTGATATGGGGCTCTACAAATAAAATTGTATTGAACTGAATTGTGTTAACCTTGGAAAAAGAAGAAATTAAAGAAAGACATGGAGTGAAAATACCATTAGCAAAAAAACATCAACAAAAAACACTCTCCTGCGGTGACACAAACTTAACTTACTGAAGTTTTGTCAAGAAAAAAGCAGATTTTCAGTAAGAAAGGAAAAAGCATAATAAGAGAATACCGGTGTAATTAACCCTGTAAAGCCTGAACCATTAAATCAGAAAATTCCAATTCTTTGAAACTGGAGTCTTTATTGGTCCTTTTGAACAACCAAATAAAATGTTATTTCAAATATCAATTTCCATGTATGAGTTTCAGTTCAAGTATCAATCATATTTGATACATTGGGTCCCAATGCTCAAATATTATTATTTCTGAATAAACAAAAACACAATACAACACAAACATGTCTAACAACTTAGTAATTCCTTTTCAAAATTGGCAAAGTTCTGCCTCCTTCCTCGTTAATGACAGTCTTGTAGTGTCACTGGAAAGGCCTCTGGGGAACGAATTCCTCCCCCCTGGTGGATTATCCATGTATTGCATGTATCTAATTGTATACATCAGGTTTTTCAAGAAAAAACATATCACACTGGTCATGTAGAGGGCTTCAAAACTCATGTATCAAATATGATACGTCTGATGTTATAGGGTTAAGGAAGATTAAATTTAGACAACAATTCATTTGGGAACTACCACAAATGTCACACTGGGTCCTTTTGGGTTAATGCTATATTTGCAGAACAAAGAACTCATTTTGATCTGGAAACTAAAATGACCATATTACAGTATACCAGTGGATGAATGGTTATTTCACGATCACAATGTGCATGAAACTACACTCTATAGACTTAAACATCTCCCAGAAACTAAAAAAAAAGATTGCTGACATGCCAAAGTTAGAGTCCTAAAGGTATTTTAGGGTAATATTTTTTCAAATCACTTTAACAGGTTTTCACTGTTCCCTAACCCAGCTTAATACAGCCGATTTAATGCAGAATGCACAGCAGCATTAATCAATACATTATTATACAACTATGAAATGACTTGGAAATTTTGTTAAGATTGCAATAATGACAACCCCATAGTGAATTCTCAGCACCAACTCTGCAGGTCATATCAGTTCTTCACTCTCATCCGCCTCAGGTTAGGACAAGGTTTATCTGCTAAGGGCAAAAATGAGCTGCTAGGTGAATATTAACTGGCTCTTCACCTAGCCCTTTCGCACTGTTTAATGCAGCGCAATTAATTAAGAATATGCAACATGTCAGAAGAGTCCCAAAACATACATAAATTAACAAGGCAGCAACAATATTGTATTCAAGTGGGGTAGACCTGGTGTTTTTTGGACCCACTTACACCCACCGTGCTCTGTGGGTAATCTAGTATATCCTTATTTCCAACAACAGCTGCACTGAGTCATAACGTCACATGAGTGAAATTTACCAAGTGCGATGCAAACAGATACTCCTTGGGGAACACACAAGAACATTTGAGAGTGTAAACATACTCTTCTTCTCTGGTGGGTGGACAGCAAATGATCATAGGCTCCATCGCCTAATTTACTGGGAGTTGACTGAGTGTACAGAAATATGATCAGAGGTGGCAAAAGTCCACACATTCTTTACTCTAAATGAAGTAGAGCTACTTGTATCAAAAAAAGACAGCGGAAGAAGAAGATGGGAAGGAACGACTGTGGAAGAAAACTGTAGGAAAAGTTCTGATTGAACTTCTTTACTGCAGCAAAAGGGAAATCATACAGGGTGAGTCAGAAAAAACGCTCTTTTCATTTAAAGAAATTGTACCACTGAAATGGAAATGCTTATTTTTCTTTTGATTATACAGTCATATTGATGTGGTTATTGAGCATGTCTGGCGATTGAATCATTGATTTATGGCATAGCATAACAGAGGGAATGTCCATTGTTTATTGTGCACCGAAATATCTGCCAACACAGTTTATGCCACCGTGAATGAAATTGAAATTGTCAACCATTACAGCATGTTTACTCGCCATCAAAATGTTTTGTCTCAACGAAGTCGTCCGGCACGACCTTCAACCTGGCTACCATTCAGATTGATGCAAATCTGTGCTCGTTGTCGCATCTCTAACACAGCTCTTCTCGCCATTCGTGTTCATCGTAGGGCTTGGATTTCAGCCGTGATGCGATTTCGGAGTTCCTGAAGAGTTTGTGGAACAGTCTGATACACACGGTTTTTAAGATACCCCCACAAGAAAAAATCAAGGGGGGTCAAGTCCGGGGATCTAGGTGGCCACTCTCTCTCCTGACCCAAACAGACAACTCGATGAGGAAATAATACCTGCAATCGCTGTGGTCTTGCCATGATGAAAACTCCCTGGGCACTGTCATGTAGGCCTATGTCCTGAGTGTGAAAGCAAAGCCCCGACTCCTGTAATTGTTGCCAATTTCAAGTTTGTTCACTGTGGCATACATTGTGTTGGCAGGTATTTCAGTGCCCAATAAACAATGGACCTTCTCTCTCTTATGCAATGCAATAAATCTATGACTACATCACCAGACATGCTCAATAACCACATCAATATGACTGTATGGTCAAAAGAAAAATCAGTGTTTCCGTTTTAGCAGTACAATTTCTTTAAATGGAAAGAGCGTTTTTTTCTGACTCACCCTGTACAAGCTCTAAAATGTACTTAAAGTATAAACCAGTTCTTTCTGACCAAAGTTAACCCATAAAGACCCAGTGCTACTTTTGTGGCAGTTCCAAAATATTTTTTCCTCTATATTTAAGTTTTCTAAAGTGATTTATTGCCATTTATTTTGACATTATTGTCTGTATTTTGGGTTTTTCAGTGAATATCAGGTATTTTTCTATATTTAATTCAATGATCAAATAGATGTTCATAAAAGCTCAGATTAAAGATGATGGTTGTTATATTAAAAACAGAGAAAACTGAAGAAAAAGTGACTTTTTCAGTAAAATATATCATTAACTGAGCACAAACCCAGTGTCTCCATCCACTGTCATTGATCCAACTCTATGGGTTTTATTGGTGAATCAATGTTGTAGAAGATGATGGTGTTTGCACATTCACTACGGAGCCTCTGAACGTCCAAATGGGTCATATCTGATGACAAACTGCTTTTTACACTAATTATTTACATGGATTGATAGAATTAATGATTCAGAATGTATTAAACATTGTACATCAGTAGATGAATTTGGTCATCTGTGGCTGTTTAGGTTTTTATAGGTTACCTGAAAATATTAATTTAATGTTGCCTTTCTCAAACTCTTTATAGTATTACCAATCGGTAGAGTAAAACAGCTAACAAAAATATGACGTGAATTAATTTTCCTCAGTGAAGAGAAGACGAGTGATCCCTGTAGGAGTAAATAGACAAGAACAAGACAAAAACAATGTGGCAGGACATAACAAGATCAAAATGACATCTAAGAGGAATACAGCATAAAAAAGACATGTATGTTTTGACAGATGAAAACTCAGTGATCCGTGTGTTCATTAGCATTTGACTGGTTTGTTTCTTGTGTCTATAGTTGGTGATGATGTGTTGTTTATTTGACGTTACTAGAAGTGACTGCTGACATTATCTTTCTATGACTGACATTTCAGCAAAGTGCAAATAATTCAGCATTGTTTTGAAGGTGGAAAAGTCCATACAACTGTAGCGATTATAGCATTGCATGACATATGTAAATAATGAACATTAACTTTATACCAATTTGCGAGTATGTTTTTAATGCCAGGAACAGGGCTTAAAAGATGACAACTTCCTCTATGGTCGAACCTCCTTGTCATGGCTTTTTCTTTTTGTCACAATTTTTTAAGTGTTTTCATCTTGTTATCTTGTCCACCACTTTTGTGAAATTAAATCTTTTTTTATCTTTCAGGTCTTTTCTGTTGTTTTTGTCGTTACATGTGTTATGTAATTTTCTCAGTTGGTAGAGTGGATCCAAACACTGGAGGGTTGGTGGGTCAATCCCTGACCCCTTCCAGTGCCTGTTTCACTGGTGTGTTAATGTTTCTATGCGCAAATGGGTGAATGTGACCCAGTATAAAGTGTATCCCATTTCCATCCATCAGTTTTCTGAACCGCTTAGTCCTTGTGACGGTTGTGGAGGCACCACTGCCTATCCCCACTACCAATGGGTGTAGGTGGGGAGCACCCTGGATGTGTCATCAGTCCACTGTAGGGCTGACAATGTACAGATGAAGAACCATTCACACCTATGGGTGATTTAGCCTGACCAGTTAACCTATCAAGGTGCATGCTTTGGACGGTGGGGATAATGTGCTTTGACTACCATAAAGGTAGGAAAAATAACAATCATCTGTTGAAATTGGCAGAGACATGGCATTTTATGGTGAGTGAGGCTAAATCACTCATTCATTCATTCATTGATTCATTCAAAAACTAAAGTAACAAACCTGTCATAAAATCAAATATCTGAGCCTTCGCTGCAGCCGCCCCCACCCTATGAAACTCACTCCCACAAAACATCAGGAACTCAGACTCAATACAAAACTTCAAATCACTACTGAAAACTCACCTGTTCAAACTTGCATTTTCTTGAGCCTGTTACTTTTCTCTCTGTTCTTTTTGTTTGATTGTTTGTGAAGCATCTTTGAGAGTCCAAAAAGCGCTATATAAGTGTGATGTATTATGTATTATTATTATTATTATTATTATTATTATTATTATTAATAATAATAATAATAATAATAATAATAATAATAATGATAATAATAATAAATATCGGTGAATCTAAGGAGTATAGGGGAAAAGTGTTGGAAAAATAATACTCATCTGTGGAAATTAGCAGAGATATGATGTAAATAACCTCTGTTCAGTAATTTGAAAAACATTTCATGGCAAATTCATTCATTCTTTCATTCAAAAATTCAATCACTCACTCACTCACTCACTCACTCACTCACTCAATCAATCAATCAATCAATCAATCTATCTATCTATCTATCTATCTATCTATCTATCTATCTATCTATCTATCTATCTATCTATCTATCTATCTATCTATCTAACAAAATGTATTTATATAGTGTCACATCATAACAAAAGTTCAGTCATGACACTTTACATCTAGAGCTGGTCTAAACCAGAATTTATTTATTCATTCATTCATTCATTCATTCATTTAGTGTCTCTGGGATACTGGAGCCTATCCCAGTTCCGATTTATTCATATAAAAACAAAGATGGGGAGTTAAGAATGTTGCCCTTAATTTTCAGGCCATGCTTTGTAGAGGATCTGTAAATCTAGTTTTAATTCCATTAATATTTCATTTGATGTGATGAATAGTTTTAAATAAATTAACGAAGCGAGGGGTCCAATGAGAGTCCGTATCTCATTATTTACCATCCACGAATCCCACTGGTTGGTCTGGCCCCGCTTTGGAGGCAGTTGAGGACCCCTGCCTGTCTTCAGCTCAGACTCCGGTCCGTCTTAATCCAGTCCTTCTTTTCCGCCGTCCCTTCCCTGAATGCTGCGCTGTGATTGGTCGTTGCCTGCTTGCTTGTCAGGAAGAAAGAGCTGCTGTGTTGAGGCCGAAAACTCAGACACAACCAGGACCTGGACGATACTGGAATACCTCTGAGGAAGGGATATCTGCTCTACCGGACAGCCTGAAGGCGCAGCCGAACCAACCGAGCTCCGGAGCGGCACCGGCCGAGTCCCCGCTGTCGAGGCCGCCGTGTGTTGTGTTTCTCCTCGTTGACTGTGTGCCGCTGCCTGCTGGTCACAGTAATCCGGACCCGCCGCTATTAATGAGACTGAGAGTAGACCGGAGCTGCTGTGTGTCGACGCAGCCACAAACCTCTCTGAGATTTAAGTCTTTATCCAGCCCGCAGGAGAAATAACGGCTCGGCTTTTGTTGCTAGTTACCGGGGCTAACGGCTGGAGCTCGCGGACCGGATAAAAAGCTTCAACTATATGGAACAAGTCAGCGGCGGACTATCGTGTCATTTTAGCGCAAGAACTGTTATGACTGCCCCACAGACACCAGTCTTATTCTAAAGCAGCACCGTGGGCTTTGCTACCGGGGGATTTACTTGACCGAGGCGGTAGAAATCAGCAGTTTGAAGCCTCTCTGCATCAGGTGAGTGGCATCCGCAGTTATTTACGACCGACTAGCTCCGCGACCTTACCTCACCAGCCCCACTCCTGCTGCCTTAAACCGCTTGCCCCCGCGATATTTTTGGCACGACTTGAGTGTTTTTTGTTTTTTTTTTTTTTTCACTTGTTACCATCACCTTAAAAGTGATCCTTGTGAGATTCCCGTATTTGTTTTGTGTTATACAGGGAGATGGGGTAGCGGTGGGTTTAATATCCAAACACACTGAAACCGGGGCAAAAATGGTCCTGTAATCCCCCCTTTTCCAAAACAACACTAAATAGATGAGATTAGAGGATTAACGGGACATGGGTACGGTCAACCTGCCGCTGAGCTGTACCCCAGCCACATTCCGACTCTTAAAAACACTGCATATTGTGTTGAAATAGTGTTTTTCTTTTAGCCTCTTTTTGGAAGTATGCTAATTGTTATCCCCGCGCGTGCTGCTGGGGTGCACGCGACTGCTTCTACAGCCATATGTAACCCTGGCACGAGCTCAATGGCAATAGTTGCACCGATAAACACATCTGCAATAAGTGATCAATAAATGTAAGAAAAGATAAGATGAGGTTTTTGCAACAACAACAAAAAAAAGCCCATAACAAAACATGGTTCTGATGAGTCTCACAAGTAATTAAAACAAAGATGATGTAACTAGAAACAGTCAGTCTTAAAGCTTGATGCTAAATTTAATCTGTATCGATGCATGTCATGTCGATTAATACCAAATTTCATCAGCAAAGATTTGCATGCATCACGTAGCTTTTACATGTTATCACTGGACTACATGCACAACGCCTCCAGAATAAAAGTTGTGAAACTATCCCAGAATGGGGTAAATGAAGTCAAAAGTGTTAGTTTCAATGCACAGTATATGATCAAATGTGAAATTTTATGAATGCCTGCGAGATGCAATTAAAGCGTTGTCTGCACATTTGAACACATTCACTGTTCAGAATCTTTCCAGTGTAACATGTATTAACTCATTCTGTACATAAAGCTGTGTATATATGAGGCGCCTGAGATTATCACACCAAACTTGGTTGGATTCCAAACCCAGGTTCTTGCCCCCCCCCCCCCTCCCCCGTTTCATCCTCTCTTTCCAGTCTGTCTATACCACCTCTAGAAAAGGCATAAAAAACCACACAAATACCCATACCTAACACTGTATTTTATATCTTTAAAACACTAGCCAATTAGCGTTTTTGTCACGTTTTCCAATCCTATCAAAATATGTAAGATTTAGTTTATTGTATCTCTGAAGCAGATTAAAAGAACAAAAAAAAAATAAAAAAAATAAAAATAGACCAGTGTCTTTTGTTCACAGATAAGTTCTAGTTGTGTTTTATTTTATTTTGTAAAAGGGATTTGAGTGAGGAAAATGTCAAGGTGCAGAAATGGTCAACGTCATTTATACCCCATTGTAGTAAATAGTGGAGTAGAGGTTTGCCAATAGCTTTTTTTTTTTTTTTTTTTTTTTAATGTTGCTATATTAACAATTGTTTGTAATAGAGAAGTGTTGGTGTACAGTTAGTCAGCCACACCCCTCCTACAAAAATTTGACAAAGAAAATGCAAGATGCCTGTTGTAAATGAACTGCCTGACTTTATTAGAGACAGAGCTGCATAGTAAGCATCGACCTTAATGTGTAAGATTTATTAACCTATTATATACATGTACATAACCCTATGTATATATGTAAGAACACTTAATCATACATCTGAAAACATTAGCTATTAAGCACTTTAGTAATTTTTTTTCCAATTAATCTCGTCAAATTGTGTAAGCTTTGGCACTTCATACCTTTGAGGCTGATAAAATGATCACAAAAACTGTAGACCGGTATGTATTGTGTACAGATAACTTCTGGCTGTGGTGCAAAGGTTTGGTTTTATGTTCTAAAACTGATTTGAGTGGAGAAAATGTCATGGTGCTGAAACAGACAACTTCATTTAAACCACATTGTAAATAGTAGAGGTTGACCGGTTGTGGGTATTTAAAGGTTACCATATTAGCAGTGGTTTGTAACACAGAAAAGTCGATTTACAGCTAATCAGTCAATGTGATCCACACTCCTCTCCCTAATATTTTGACAATGAAAATGCAGAGTGTTTGTCTGGAGGGAATTGTCTGGAAACAGTATGTGGGTTAAAGGAATAAATACCTAAACAAATAGACAAATAAAAAGGTCTGAATGACTGAACATCACACTAAAGTAAAAAATGTGGGCAATTTTTTATCTTTTGAGGTATTATTTTAACTTAAAATCAATGATTTCCATGCAGAAACCTATTATTATCCATCATGCACTATCTGTGCCAACGTTTGTTCCTAGTTTTGTAATGTGTTCTATTGGTGCAGATTAACAGATACAACTCCAGTAAATAGATGTAGATTTAATGTCATTAAACTATGTATAAAATCGTCAAACTGTGAGGGTATAAAATGCAGAGGACCTAAAAAGGGAAACTGAAAGATTCGTACCATATTATGAAATGTATGTTTAGTTTTGTTTAAAGTGTATTCATTGGTATTAAATAAACTACATTAAGTGGTACCGAAGCCAAGCCTTGGTTATTACATATGTCAAATGCATTATTATTGCTTTAAATAAACTATTTTGATTTTTTTTTTCCTAAAACCATGTAATACAATAAATATGTTCAGATATTTCGATCCAATTCAGTGCATTCTGGTGAAAACCTATCGTTCAGCTGTGTCAAAATCCATTTGTCCCCACTGTCCCCTTTTAAAATGTGCAAGGACAGTTTTCTCCATCCATAAAGGAAGTCACCCTCCGTTTATTTGCTTTTGTAATGGCTGTTTCCACCTGATGCTCCATCGTTACAACAGCAGCAACTCATCAGTGATTGTCTTTTTCCAATTAATTTTTACTCTAAATGTCAGAATTAATGAGAATTATTCACTGGAAGCTCCCACAATAGGGCTGCAAGTAATCTGATCATATAGTTGATACTTGAGAAATGTTTTTGTCTGTACAACTGCAGGAAATTGTGAAACATGATGGCATTCATAGTTTTCAGACTGTCTTCTATCTGAAGCGATTACTGTAGACTGAGATGTGTAGAACGTACTTACGAGAGGTTCATGCCATGGCAGTGAGTTTAAGGTTAATTGATTTTATTGAAATAGTATTGAATCCATTTCTGTTATCATCTAATCAATTATAAGACTCAGAATGACCTCCTAGGATTCAGTTTATCATGATATGAAACACAATAAAGCAGCAATTTGCTGGATAATGATCACTGTTTTTGACTGATCAATGGCATGAATGAGTAATGAGTTTTCTCTAGATCAGCTAATTGTTTCTGCAATATCACCCCCATCCAACCGACTGCATTGACATCAAAACAATTATGAAGCTGGTGCTGCTGTCAGGTGGAATATTTCAACAGTTAGGATTTCTGGGGAAAAAAAACTTTAGTGACATTGCTTTGTTTTTTTGAAGTTTTCTTTATTTTGCACGGCTTCACTAAACATGTGATTAAGAATTTTCTACCTTTTTTTCTGCATAGCGATAATGGTCCTCACAGTGAAAAGGCTTCATTCAGTCTGATTTCAATAAGTACTGATTCTTCTTTACTGCAGCAAAAGTGGAAAAAATACAGGCTATGACCTGTACTCAAAGTGGAAAACTAAAATGTAGTGCCTGTCTAAGTGAACCTCACATCATATTCATATGACTTGAAGACTATGAAACCAGTCTAAAATAAAATTGGTGCATTGAAAATAATGAATTTGGCTGCAGTGGGCAAATGAGAAGATTAGAGCTCATTTTGACTTCTTTTTCTCAGTTTAGTCTCCTTTTCATGTTAGTTTTTAGTTATATCATTCACATTTGACGTGTCATTTCTCCAACTACCATTGAGGTTGAAAACAGTCTTGATGTTGGTAGGATTAAATTAAGAAGCAGGGTTTTTTTAAAGGTTGTAAGGCAGGGGTGTCAAACTCATTTTCTTCAGGGGGCCACATTCAGCCCAATTTAATCTGAAGTGGGCCGGACCAGTAAAATGATAGCATGATAGCCAATAAATAATGACGTCTCCAAATTGTTTTAGTGCAAAAAATAACATTCAATTATGCCAATATTTACATTTGCAAACTATCCAAACAAAAATGATGCGAATAACCTGAAAAATTTTATTTGTTAAGAAATGAAAGTACAATTTTATCAATATTATGCCTCGATTTATCATTTATGCATGTGCATTACAGATCAGATCTCCAAAGGCACAAAACATTTAGTAACAGGCAAAATATTGTTAAAATTGCACTTAATTTTCTTTAGACATTTCAGGTTGTTCATATTTTTTCAGGTTATGCACATTTTATTGTTAAAGGATAGTTTCTTAATGTAACTATTATCATAATTTAATGTTTTTTGGACTAAATCAAAGAGAAAAAATTGGTGTTGTTATTATGATATTATTTTTCAGTTCAATGCCCTAACTTGCACTTTGCAAATTCATCCTGCGGGCCAGATGGGAAACTTTGGCAGGCTGGTTTTGGCCCCCAGGCTGCATGTTTGACACCTGTGTTGTAAGGTGTAGAAAATTCAGACCTTTATGTTACAATGCAGAGTGTAAAAGCAAAAAGTTGGCAGAAAAATAACTACTTAACCCTTTATTGGGCAAATTACTATTTTTGGTCATTTCTGCATACATTACAGGACAGTAATAGCAATAGTTCCTGTGAGGACAGTTAGGCAACAATCTCAGGTCCAATGTAGTCTACAGGGTCTGTAAGGACCACCTCTGCATGAACAATGAGTGTACCCGCTTTGTTAGGTACCATGAAGTAATGGTACTAATGTAAGGAATGATGTTCAACGGGAGAATGTGGATGTTGACAGTGGTCTGGATCTGCACTCAGGCTATGTTGGTTTAGTGTTCTAAAAGTGATGTTGTAATGTTCTAAAATACATGTACCTTTCACTTTACATGTGTTTTTCTTGTATTTTTTTTTTATATATACCACTTTATTTTTTAATTTATTTATTTTTTTTGTCACTTGTATAAGGAACCAAATATGGTAACAACATTAACCTTGAGTTTCTACATAACAGTAAAAAAAAAAAAAAAAGTCCCAAAAGTAATAGTCTTATGTTC
The DNA here is from genome assembly GCF_902148855.1 of Sphaeramia orbicularis. Taxonomy (NCBI): domain Eukaryota; kingdom Metazoa; phylum Chordata; class Actinopteri; order Kurtiformes; family Apogonidae; genus Sphaeramia; species Sphaeramia orbicularis. Next base: position 60,922,325 of record NC_043968.1, read on the forward strand.
TCTAATATCACACTAAGATTGAAATTTAGAATTTCATAGGATTTCTATGAGTGCCCTATAAATGATTAAGGACAGTACAGACTCCTCTTTACTACTTTGTCACCTTTTTGTTTAAAGTTTAGCCTTTAGATTGATAGTTAATTTCCCTCTGGTATTATGGAGATGATTGGAAGACAGACAGGAGCTCCTCTTGTCCCTGGAGACTTGTATCAGTATTATGTCTGTTTGTCTTCATTAATGAGGGGGGAACTGGTTCTCAGGGGAATATATGCTTGAACAGCAAACAAGCCTGTTGTGTCCACTGCTTCATTGATCCACCCGTTCAGGCCCAGCGGCATTAAACAGTCACATTTCAGGTGAAGCGCTCATCATGTCGTAATCACTGGAGATATTCTGGAAGTTAATGCCCCTCTGCTGGAGATACGCCTCAAACAGCTGTATTATGACTGATGGTGCAGATAGAGGAACAGTTTGACCTCTGCACATGAGGAGGTGGAGTCCACGAATCGCTCGTACCGCTGGATATGTCCTACGCAGCTTTAGTTATTTTTAGACACATTTTCAACCTCAACTCGTGGCATTTTGCAGTGTGCAGTATGTTACACGATGAAAGTGTAAATCACTGTCTTTGACCATGACTTTTTAACTTTAACTGGGAGGTTAATGGACAGTATTTATATAGTGCTTTTCTACCTTAATGGCACTCAGAGCACTCTAGAGTGTGGCACATTCATCCATTTGCACAATCGCACACATAATCACACACCACCACACACCACCACACACCACCACAGCTCTGTATCAAACTTAAATATCTTTGCCCCTGACCGAATTGTGTAGATACCATGCATATTCGATATGACCATCTGATGTGACACCCAGTCCCATGACATTATGGAGTAAGGCTTTTTGGCATCGGTGCATGCAGCGCAAACAACCAGCTTTTACACATTTCTGTGTGTCTTTCAATCAGAATAACAGCAGAAAATGTAATTTGCTACACAATACTGCTCCACATCTCTTCTTTCACAATATAAGCCCTAAATGTTCACACTGCGTGACTATTAAGGTGTCGCTCATAACATTTCACCAACAGGTAACTCAATGAAAATAGCGTACACTGATGAATCTCAACATTACATAATTTTAATCTATTGAAATGGCTCTAAGTAACATTAATATTAGCTATACAAAGGAAATTTGACGACATTTAAAGCTAAACAAGTAAAAAAGACTTTTATGTTATTATATTGGCCATGTTGAACTACAGGGTGTCCCATAAGTCTCCATACATAGGAGACATAATACATTCCATACATATATGGTTCTAACATGTATTTCTTTATATTTCTTCTTTATAGTTCTTCAGCAGTGGAGGACACGCATTGAAATGTGTTCCCGACAAAATGGCAGTCATATAGAGCATATTATATAAATAAAAATGGTTTATGTCAAGAAACGTTTATTTTTCCTATGTATGGAGACTTATGGGACACCCTGTATTGACATCGGGAACAAATTCAGTCCTCACCTGGATTTAACAAAGCAAATAGTTCAGATTCTTCCTTTGGATAATTACTGTAGTCATTAATAAGTTTCAGCTAAGGTCCTTAGCTCTAACTGATGCAAAGAGTAGCTTCTCATTTCTTAAACAACCGTCAGTTTGATAGAGAGCATAAAGATCTGACAGGGTTTTAAAAGGTTCATGTGGTCTGAGGAGTCCAGATTGACCCTGTTCCACAGCAATGAGTACACCAGGGTGAGAAGAGAGCAGGATGAAGAGATTACCCATCATGCCTAGTGTCTACAATATAAGCCTTTGGGGGCAGTGTTATGATCTGGGGTTGCTTCAGTTTGTCAAGTCTAGGTTTAGAAATTTTATGTGTTCAAAAAATGATGGAAATAAATTTGTGACATACCATATGGTTATCTAAACAATACCACAGCAAATGCATTGTACAATCAAAGCTAAAGGCTGAATATTAGTGGAATACTTCGTTTTTTGTTTTTTGGGCCAGGCTGTGTTTATTGTATTATTTCAGTCCCTAAAATCTACGTAAAGGTCCAGTCATGCAGTAAAACATCCTGTCAGTACGGATACCAAAAGCTTAAAAAATACTGATTGTATTTTTCTACATTTGCAATTCCAAAATATAAACGTTTGCTCATGCCACCCAGCACTAATGCTATTTTGGAGCATTTTCACTGCTTTACATTGCCATCCTTTGTGATGGGGAATAGGTGTTCTTTCCAGGACCACCAGACTGCTCAAAGAAAAATTCCACATTTTGCATTACAGAAGCTTTAGCTGTAGTTCTTGATGGAATTACCATAAAATAACATTGTGCATTTTTTTAAGACTGGATTTTTTATGTTTTGTATTCATCATCATCAACCTTTATTTCTACCTCTGAAAGCATTGTGAGGTAACCCTCATTTGCAGTGATATCAAGTCACAATAAAACAAGCAACCATGCATCACAAAAACAGGTAGTAATAGAAAGTAACATTGTTTTGTGGTTTCTTCTGGTTAGGGCATAGAATTTTAAAATCTTTTCATGTCATGTGCTATGAAGGTTTTGATTACTGTGGGTTTTTTTGTGCCACAAAACAATGCAATAAAGGAAAGAATCCCTTTGCATGCACCACCTGTAATGTGTTTCCTCACAGTGGGGTCATATATAAGTTTATGGTTGAAAAAACATGTTTCGGTTTTTGTCACCTCTTCATCTGAATAGATATTTTGTGCTATCTCCTGAATGCCACTACGCTGAAGAAAACACGATAAATAAGCCATTTGCTGAAGCTAATTGGAACGGTGTGATGGCATGTCCCTCCCTGAATTTATTGTGACTACCAGATTCCTGTTAGAGCACTAGAGGGATTTTATTTAAACAGGAGTGTGAAGCTTGCACAGAATATAACCATGTCATGTTACGGCCTCTGCACTAACTGCCTATTGGCACAATAACTGTTTTAAAATGTCACAAAAACCCATGGGCGGCCAGCTGCCTGTTATAAAGTCAGTCAGAGCATTTTATCAGCAGTGGTCCAGTTTTTTTTTTTTTTGGAGCAAACTCCAAAAAGAAACAGTTGGTTGTCTGCTGGTAAACACAGCATTGTGAGTCTGTTTGCATCTGACAAAGTGAGGAGTCTGTCAGTCAATAAACAATCTATCACTAAGTCTGTGTACATGTATGTTTGGATTTATTGAGGCAAATCTGACAATTAAGCTAATTGTGATTTACAGTAGGTTGAGTTCATCAGATTCTGTGCACTCACAGTATAGACCCTTTTGATCTCTCACCAACTCTGATTGTGTTTAGTGTTTAAAACTGTGTCAAACACGAGTGCAGCAACATAACAACATGATCCCTCACCACTTTCCCACCACTGCACCCTGCTGCTGATAGTTTGTTAGAAAACAAATCCACGCTGGAGGTCTCTGCGGTGGTGGATTATTCCTTTGTTGTTTTGCTTTTTTAAAAAAATAAGTTGAAATCATTAAACACTGATGGAAAATATAGCACCTGATGGGTGTCTGAGCTGAAAATTCATGTTTTAGGCCTAATTCCAATTCATTCCTTGGCCCTCCCCCTCTCCCCTACCCCTTGGCCCCTGCACTTGGCACTATCCCTTGAAATGTAGTTGCAAAGGGTAGGGGTTGAAACATTCCCCTATGAAATGAGACAACCCTTCGAGACCTTTTACTTCATCAGCAGATGCGACAACTTTGTTTAACAAATTCAAGAATTCACCATGCTGTCAACAGTTGTAACTGTCTCTGTTGCATGGGCTTTGGTCATCTTTTTGCAGCTATCGACCACAAACCACAGAGATGCGGTCTATAACACATTGAAACGGCATTAAACAATCAACTAAATGATTAAGTTGTTTACGAAGAAAATACTTACATTTGTGAGTTTTTCATCACACTTTTGCACGTTTTTGCTGTGTTTACTTCCATCTTGCCGATGATTTGAAAAGAATTATGGGAGATTTCTCATACCCCTCCATTTGTAGTGTGGTCCTGAAAAATCTCCATTTTGAGGGCCGAACAGTCCTCCCCCTCAGCCCTTTCCCTCCAACTCATCCAAAATCTGGACACCCCTACCCCTTCACATGAACGTGCAAAATGGAGGGGTAGGGGTATGGAGGAGGGCCAAGGGGTGAATTGGGATTAAGCCATAGAGTCCCATCTTGGTAGGACATGCTACACGGCTCTGACCTTAGACAGTGTACGTGTTTCACGCTGACTTAAAACTCTCCTGCAGCTTCCTGAAACATGCAGTCGACCTGTTCATTTAGGGAAACACTAGTATGACTGGATGCAGCAATTCTGAAGAAACAAGTGTATGAGGCAGGGTGTACTGAACTCAGCTGAATGACAACCTCTGTAGACTCCATCAGGAAACCACATGGAATCTTTACTGTTATTATTGGATAGGCCTGCCCTCTCAATTTAGACATGACACTGGAGATTGAGATTTTTTTTTTTTTTTTTTCATCTTTTGTTCACCAGTGGAGTAAAGCCTGTGATCTCAGGATGATCTGTCCTTTGTTCTATGCCATATCACTCCACATATTCTGAAACATTAACTATACTTACATGATTTTCTTTCTTGTATTCCAGAATTTCAGCCGTATAAGACAAATGCAGGAGATACATTTTAATATATTTCCAGAGATGTACCAAAGTACTGTGTGTGTGTGTGTGTGTGTGTGTGTGTGTGTGTGCGTGTGTTACAACTCAAGGTAAGGTTTACAAAGCCCTTAAATGGGTCATAATGTCTCTAGGCCATATTTTTAATTAAACTACTGGTATACAGAAAATGATTCAGGCTCACTGGTGCTTTGGTTTTGAGAGTTTCTGTTATTAGCTGCATTGTTTCCTGTCCCCTGTATCCACACGGACAAACTGACACGATGGGAATATGAGACAGAACGACAAAGCAAGTTAATTTTAAAAAAGATGAGTGATCATTGTTAAAAGACCTAATGTTAACTCTGGACTGTCAAAGGCATTTTGTCATTGCTGTTGATGTCTGCTTATTCGTTTTACCCATTGCACAGTGTACTGTGTAGATGTTAAAGAAGTCATATGCAGTATTGATATTCCAACCTCTTAACAGCAGGGGGAAGTCTTGTACCAGAACACACCAAGGACTACCAAAACCACCAACAAATTAACACTATGTATCCACAGACTGTGTCACTCACTTAGTAAAGTATAAAGTTCACTGTTTACACACATCGGTATTATGGTATCATCAAAAACTCTTAATTTAGAGCTGCATCCAATGGTAAAAACATTAACAGCATTTCTAGGTTTTATTACTTCATCACTTTCTTGGACTTATAAAAGTTATATCTTAGTACTACTCATCCCATCTGGTCACTTTCTGATGTGCTCAATGGCTTTGTGGTGGTAGTTTTCCTCACCATAGGAGATCAACAATGACTCACTACTCCCTGTTGTGGTGTACCCCAGAATGTGGGTGTAAATAGATTAATTTCACAATTTTTGTCTTAACTCCTAAGCTCTCTATTCTAAACACTCTGATCAAAAGTTTTGGTCATTTCTTAAACATTTGATAAAGTAGAAATAAAAATACTATTTATTGTCCCTTTTAACTTACCCAAATGGAACAAATTCAGTAGTGTTGCATAGCTAGTCCTATCTCCACACTTTGTCTGTGGATATATGAAAACACACACGAAACAGTCAGAATTTAAGGTCTCTTGGGAACATATTTTAAGTGATGCAATAGAAGAGATGCCTTGATTAAATAGTGGCAGCAACAGGTAGTTTGGTGTGTTTAACTTTTAATGAGGTACTTGTTTGTATCTTAAAGTGGTGGTGTGAAACTCGCAGTTGGGAAAGAACTTATGTTTCTGTTTGAAAGAGCACAGACCATCCAAGAGGCTCTGAATTGACGGGGGAGTTTTTTGATGATAACCCAACAGTCATCAGTTTCAGTATTTAATATATCACTGCAAGTAGGGTTTTCTTTTTAATGGTGTGTAATTTAACAACACTAGGCAGCTGTAACTGTGCTTAATGGTCGTGTGTTAGGACAACTGCTGTGTTGTTGGAGGAGGCACCTTTGGGCTGTGACCTCCGTGTCCTCCGTTCAACAAATTGTCTTCTGTTAGGGACCACAGAAACGCAAAACATGTCTGTCCTGTGTTGCTCCATTGGAAGTCTAAGTCTCACACTCAGTGGAATAACACCTCTATTCCATTTCATTGCTGTGTTGAATAATTTCTGATACAAATGATTTATTAAGGGAGTGTCGGCATATATTCACAGTTAATAGTGGGAGGATGACAGACGTGTGTGTTTATACAATTCTACAGTGATTGAGATTGATAAGACAGAACCATATGCAAGTCTTTATAGATCAGATGAAGAGTGTGCTTGCACATTTCTGGCTTTGTACATAGTTTGTTTTCTCTGGCCTGAATCATTTGATCAGTTTGTAAACACAGCGATTTCAACTTTGGTTCAGTTTGTTTCCCACAGTAATAAATCCAAGTGAACGAACCAGAAATGTTCACTCTGCTAATGGTCTGGTGTGTGAGGATGGAGAAGGAAAGCAAATGAAGGTGCAGTGTTCAGGACTGGTAAAGGTTTCTGTCACAGAAATGTTGTTTGGCCATCTGCTACTACTGTTACATGAGTGTACGTGCTCTTATGCATCCCAGAATAATACCACATCCTACTATGTATTCTTCTTCAATACAGAACAAGTGGTGCCAGGCACAACAAACCCTTGCACGTATTGTAGCTTATTTTGGCATCGATCCAGCTGATGTCATCATGTCTATGCGTGTGGTGATGTCAGCATATCAATTGCGTCTATATATGTGGCAAGTTTGAAGTAAATTGAAACAAAATTGATGTTTTTTATAGACATTTGAAATTTTGCCCACTAAAATAATTTAAACAATTCATAAAAAATTAGAACTTTAACCTACTTTCCCAAAATGTAACCACATTTATTGTGGGTCACTGGCAATCTATAAACCCAATTTGGTATGAAATCAACCAATAGTTTTACTGCTACAGACATTTGAAATTTTGCCCATTATAAGTGAATGGGGGACAAAAAAAGATTTTAAAAATTCACAAAAATTTGAACTTTGACCTACTCTTCCCAAAATGTAGTGACATTTATTCTGGGTCACTGGCAATCTATAAACCCAATTTAGTATGAATTCAACCAACAGTTTTGCTGCTAGAGTGTTAAGAAACAAACAAAGAAACGAACAAACGAACACACAAACTGAACCCAAAACAAAACCCCTATCCTCCCCTTTGGGGGGTGGGGTAATAAAGCCTGCGGGCGTGAAAACACCTGTATCAAGGAGTCCGCACAAAGGTTTTGGAAATCCTCTGTTAGCACTCAGGTTGTAGTTTCCCTACTCACTTTTTCAGTCTTAACTCTCAGGAAACTGTAATGTTCTTTTAGTTACAAACCAGTGTTGTGTGCTCTGGATGCAGCTACACTGTCTACTGCACACTAATGAAATGCTACCAGAGGAGCCACAGTACTTCTGTTATTGAATATTTAATTTAATCAACATCACATTAAAGTGCAGTAACATTTGTGAAGAAATGTACTTGTGTTATTTGCTTTTTATTTCAAGTCTGTGAACAGAATGTAACATTTTTGACGGATTCTGTCTACATCCATGATAAAAATCTGAATACCAATGTCTGTAAAGATATGGGGTCTGTTTCCTGTGAAAATTCTTACCCTCTGTTCTCAATGTCTCTCTCCTGTTCTTCTACAGCAGCAACAATGTATAACACTAGCACACATGTTAGCATCAGGTTGCTAATAGCCGTTGATTTAATAGCCACCAGTGTTGTACATGGATGATCTGAGTGTGACACATTGTACCGGTGTGGCTGAGGGAATATTGACAACAGTGGAAGTTCAAAACGCACTCGGACAAGCAAATTCTAAAATAGAATGATTTGTTTAGAAAGCTTTATGAATGAGATGAGGATGATGGTTAGGGATGGGAATCAAGAACCGGTTCTTTTTGAGAACCAGTTCCCAGTAGCTCGATTCCTTGGAATCGTTTGCCTGCCTGCTTAACGATTCTGCTTATCGATTCCGCCTTCGTTGTGCATGCGCGATGACGTCAGATGTACGCTGCATTGTTTTGATCAGAACGTAGCCAACATGGTATTGACGTACGAACGGTCTAAACAGTCGACACCAGGTCCACTTACTTGGAACACTTGCAAAGCTTCCATGTCTTCAAAAGGGTGGAATCCCAATAATATCCTCAAACATTTGTTCACAGCATGTGAATCATTTACAGGAATGTCGCGCGCGCTTGTGAATGTAGCGGCAGAGTGAATGCCGGGCCGTTTCCGGTTCCAGTGTGGGCAACAAACGTCGTAACTCCTCAAATACAAGTTTCCGAAGGTAAGACACAATGGGACAACAACGGGCTCAACAACGGGAGATGAGCTGAGTCGAGTCGAACTGGTTCCACGTAGTAGAAATGTGGCAATAGAGGAATTAGTAAAGCGTCTTTAGTTTCACTTTCACTGTGCCCGTAACCCCCCCCCCCCCCCCCCCCCCCCCCCCCCCGAACCGGGCCCAGCGTCATCTGTTATTATCATTTGTACATGGTGTATATGCTATATTTTCTGTGCAGAGATGGAAATATAAAAGACAGTTAATGCAAACACACCCATTTGTACTCTTTTATTCCCTCACCCAATGAGAATCGCTAAGAGAATCAATAAGGAATCAGATCGTTAAGCAATATCGATAATCGGAATCGGAATCGTTAAATTCTTAACGATTCCCATCCCTAGTGATGATGCACCTTTGCCTTTGTGTGTGGCTCATTAATGTGGCGCCCACTTTTTCCAGCAGTCTTTTTAAAGTTGTAAAAAGTTCTTCCTATATAAAAAACACAGTCTGTCAGTGTATTTTATGTTATTTTATTTACAGCATGGTTGACTTATGTTTGGCTTATGAGATTTTCAGGAAAAATACGTGTACATGTAGGAAAGTAATTAACAAAAAACAGAAACTTGAGACTATTCACAGAAAACCTAAAGAAATGTGATTACTTCTAAACACTTTATTTTACTGTACTGGTGTGAGCTTTTTATAATTTATATTAAGATTAATGAGATACATCACCACAGGATATTTTAAGGCTAGAGCCAATTGGCTAATCTAGATGTGAAGACCTTAAATTAGGGCTGCTCAATTATAGAAAAAAAAAAAATCACGATTATTTTAGCAATAATTGAAATCATGATTATTAAAAACGATTATTTGTTAACCTTAAAGTTGTTTATTTTTTTTCTTGCAAAACAATGTAAGATATACTCTTTAAATATAAATAAAGCTTTTAACCATTAAAACAAAGTATGTTCACTTTTGTATGAAACAAAAAAAATCTTTGAATGCAAATAAGTATACTGTAAATTCAAGTATGTTTCCTTTTGTAAACAAATAGTGCACTGGAATTAAACTGCTCTAGACTTGCCATAGAACTGGAGCAATAAAAAAAAAACTCACGTAAAGTGCAAATTATAAATTCAAGTATGTTCAATGTAGTATGAAACATAGTAAATTCAGTGGCGTGCCGTGAGGTTTCAGTTAGGTTAATACGGGCGTTGCAGCGTAAAGAGATTCGGAGACTGAAGATTGCATTGCGGACAAAGTTGTAGACAGAGTTTTTTTATTGTGTTTTAGTTTTTCATAAGATTATGATAAAGGTCGCGGTGGTTAAACTTTAGATGGTTAAAAAAGTTTGCTGTGTTACCGGTCGGTGCGGACACAACTACGAAACACTTTTTGCACGTCATGGGTTTTTGCTCTTCATCAAACCCAAAGTGGTTCCATACAATTGAATTTGACTTACCTTTTTTGTTTACCAAGCACTTCTGCTGCGATTCTCCTGCTATTTTTCCAGACCGCTAGGTACAACTTTCCTCTTGGGGTGGACCTGCCGGCTAGCTGGCAGCTGTAGCTTAGAGGGGGGCGGGGCAGAGCAGCTCATGGTAGCTTGCGTGCGCGTGAATTAAACAACTCAAAATTAATAATCGTTTTTTCTCGATTACATAATTAGGGGCTCGGGCATCGACACGAGCACCTCTCCCCCATTGCAAAGCCTATTGTTCTTCCGCGCGTTTATTATTAGGGGCTCGGGCATCGACACGAGCACCTCTCCCCCATTGCAAAGCAATGGGAGAGAGGTGCTCGTGGCGAAGCCACGAGCACCTATAGTTCTTCCGCTCGTTTATTTTTATTAGGGGCTCGGGCATCGACACGAGCACCTCTCCCCCATTGCAAAGCAATGGGAGAGAGGTGCTCGTGGCGAAGCCACGAGCACCTATAGTTCTTCCGCTCGTTTTTTATTATTATTATTTTTCATCTTCATCTTCCGGACACATTTTCGCCGATTAATAGGGCCCGAACCGCTGGAAAGACCCCTGCACAATATACATTAAAACGTGCGGTTTCATCGGGAATAGTGTGCTATGTTATTTTCATAGAGATTCGTGAATGTTTCGCAGAGTTATTCGCGAAAAACACGCGAAAAAAGTCCCATAGAAATGAATGGGGAGATGAAAAAATCAGCCAGAAAAGTCCACTTTTTTCCAGACACTACTACTTCACCATACTTTCACCTACAGACTTCATTTAAACTTTAAAACGCAGGCATTTTTCTCCTCTCCGCACGAATGTACTTTGTATGAGGATGGGGTTTACGGTTTTCAATAGGTGAGTCTTCAAAAACCCCTGGGTTGAGTGAAAATTCTCAAAATTTCCTGAGTTAGAGTGGGTGATGTCATCACACTAGAGTGTGAGAGCAGTGAAAATTCACCTGAAAATTCTCTGAATAAATCGCCCTCCCGGCCAAACCATACATCGCAGGTGAATGACATTTTCCAAAAACGTAGCCATGGTTCCTGGGCTTCATATGAACCCATGTTTGAAGACCTAGCTTTTTTTAAAGTGAAATGGCAGGCACTAGTTTGGAGGCTCATCCCTTCTTTCTCCCATTAACTCTCCATTGTAGCGGATTCCTTCTTGTCTTGGTCAGTATACTGTTTTTACACTGCTCTAACTCAGTCATTTCTCATAGTACGTGAAAAAAACCTACATCTGTGTGTTCCCCAGGTCCTTCTGACGCTCACAGTCATTTCGGTTTTCACCTATCTTGTACGGTTTTCCCATAATTAGCAGTTTTCCGGGACCTGTTCTGAGTGCCTCACTCAGTCTATTCCTGCTGCTCTGTGTCTCTCTCTCTCTCTGTGTGTGTCAGTGCAGCGCCGTTGCTGCGGCAACAGCCCCTCTGCTCTGTGTCCCAGGTGTGTCCAATAAACCCAATCAGTCTGACATGTTTCTCCTCCCATAGCAACCCTGGAGAGTCCATAGCAACGCTGGGTGTCTGTTAGAGTACTGATAGTACTACTAATACTACTACTGCTGTTACTACTACTACTACTAAAAATACAACCACTACTACTGAAAGTACTACTACTATTACTAAAAATACGACTACTATTACTACTACTACTAATAAAAATACTACTACTACTACAAATACTACTACTACTATGAAAACTACTTCTACTACTACTACTACTAAAAATACTACTACTAGTATTACTAAAAATACTACTACTACTACTACAACTACTACTACCACTACTACTAAAAATACTACTTCTATTACTACTTCTCCTTCTACTTCTCCTCCTTTTACTGATAGAATAAACTGATTCAAACTGATTCTCTCTCATACACACACACACACACACACACACACACACACACACACACACACACACACACACACACACAGAGTATAGAACACAGACAGTTGAAGCTCAGGTGTCAGGTGATCAGCATCAGCCAATCACATCACACATGACTACAACTAATGGGGAGAGGAAAAAATCAGCCAGAAAAGTCCACTTTTTTCCAGACACTATTACTTCGCCATACTTTGACCAAGAGACTTCATTGAAACTTTAAAACGCAGGCATTTTTTTCCTCTCCGCACGACTGTACTTGTTATGAGGATGGGGTTTACGGTTTTCAATAGGTGAGTCTTCAAAAACCCCTGGGTTGAGTGAAAATTGTCCAAATTTCCTGAGTTAGAGTGTGTGATGTCATCACACTAGAGTGGAAGAGCAGAGAAAATTCAACTGAAAATTCTCTGAATAAATCGCCTTCCCGGCAAAACCATACATCGCAGGCGAATGATATTTTCCAAAAACGTAGCCATGGTTCCTGGGCTTCATATGAACCCATGTTTGAAGACCTAGCTCTTTTTAAAGTGAAATGACAGGCACTAGTTTGGAGGCTCATCCCTTCTTTCTCCCATTGACTCTCCATTGTAGCAGATTCCTTCTTGTCTTTGTCAGTTGACTGTTTTTAAACTGCCCTAACTCAGTCATTTTTCACAGTACGAGAAAAAAACCTACATCTGTATGTTCCCCAGGTCCTTTTGACGCTCACGGTCATTTCAGTTTTTTCCTATCTTTTACGGTTTTCCTTTAATTTACAGTTTCTCGGGACCTGTTCTGCTCCAGTCTTAGCCTATTCCTGCTGCTCTGCGTCAGTTTCATTCTGTGTGTGTGTCAGTGCAGCGCCGTCGCTGTGGCAACTACTACTGATACAACTACTAAAAATACTACTACTACTAAAAATACTACTACTACTTCTATTACTACTACTAACGGTGACGTCTGTCAGCTGCCAAACTTTGACACACAGATTGTCCATATAAAGTGAATGGGGGTTCAGAACACACAATTCCCCTCCGACCATGAAGTCTTTGGTAACGTCGAACCGACATGCCCCCCCGACCCCCGAGCCCCTCTCACGATTTCCGCGTGTGGAAATTGTCTAGTTATTAGGGGCTCGGGCATCGACACGAGCACCTCTCCCCCATTGCAAAGCAATGGGAGAGAGGTGCTCGTGGCGAAGCCACGAGCACCTATTGTTCTTCCGTGCGTTTATACTTATTTTTCTTATTTTTCATCTTCCGCCACATTTTCGCCGATTAATAGGGCCCGAACCGTTGCAAAGACCCCTGCAAATTATACATCAAAATGTGCAGTTTCACTGGGAATAGTATGCTATGTTGTTTTCGTAGAGATTCGCGACTTTCTTGCAGAGTTATTCGCAAAAAACATGCGAAAAAAGTCCCATACAAATGAATGGGAAGAGCAAAAAATCAGCCAGAAAAGTCCACTTTTTTCTGGCCACTACTACTTCGCCATACTTTCACCTACAGACTTCATTGAAACTTTAAAACGCAGGCATTTTTGTCCTCTCCGCACGAATGTACTTGGTATGAAGATGGGGTTTATGGTTTTCAATAGGTGAGTCTTCAAAAACCCCTGGGTTGAGTGAAAATTCTCAAAATTTCCTGAGTTAGAGTGTGTGATGTCATCACGCTAGAGTGTGAGAGCAGAAAAAATTCAACTGAAAATTCTCTGAATAAATCGCCCTCCCGGCCAAATGATACATCGCAGGCGAATAATATTTTCCAAAAACGTAGCCATGGTTCCTGGGCTTCATATGAACCCATGTTTGAAGACCTAGCTCTTTTTAAAGTGACATGGCAGGCACTAGTTTGGAGGCTCATACCTGCTTTTCCCCCATTAACTTTCCATTGTAGCGGATTCCTTCTTGTCTTGGTCAGTTGACTGTTTTTACACTGCTCTAACTCAGTCATTTCTCACAGTACGTGAAAAAACCTACATCTGTGTGTTCCCTAAGTCCTTCTGACGCTCACGGTCATTTCGGTTTTCAGCTATCTTATACGGTTTTCCCATAATTAGCAGTTTTGCGGGAGCTGTTTTTTTTCTTTTCAGAGGCTTAAATCTGCTCCGTTTCTCTGTGTCTCTGTGACCTGCACTGAGCATCTCCATGGCAACGGCCCCACTGCTCTGTGTGTGTCCCAGGTGTGTCCAATAAACTGAATCAGTCTGACATGTTTCTGCTCCCATAGCAACCATGGAGAGTCCATAGCATCGCTTTGTGTCTGTCAGAGTACTGATACTACTACTAATACTACTACTGCTGTTAATACTTTGATTACTACTACTACTACTACTACAACTAAAAATACTACTAATATTACTACTACTACTACTAAAAATGCTACTACTACTACTGCTACTACAACTACTAAAAAAATACTACTACTACTCCTACTACTACTAAAAATACTACTACTACTATTACAGGTGCCACTACCAAAAATACTACTACTATAACTACTACTACTACTAAAAATACTACTACTACTATTACTACGATTACTGCTACTTGTACTCCTCCTTGTCCTCCTATTACTGTTAAACTGATTCAAACTGATTCTCTCTCATACACACACACACACACACACACACCCTCACGCACACACACACACACACACACACACACACACACACACACACACACACACACACACACACACACAGCTCTTCAGTTCTCAGCTGCAGACAGAGTATAGAACACAGACAGTTGAAGCTCAGGTGTCAGGTGATCAGCATCAGCCAATCAGGTCACACATGACTACAACTAATGGGGAGAGGAAAAAATCAGCCAGAAAAGTCCACTTTTTTCCAGACGCTACTACTTCGCCATACTTTGACCTACAGACTTCATTTAAACTTTAAAACGCAGGCATTTTTTTCCTCTCCGTACGAATGTACTTGTTATGAGGATGGGGTTTATGGTTTTCAATAGGTGAGTCTTCAAAAACCCCTGGGTTGAGTGAAAATTGTCCAAATTTCCTAAGTTAGAGTGTGTGATGTCATCACGCTAGAGTGTGAGAGCAGTGAAAATTCAACTGAAAATTCTCTGAATAAATCGCCCTCCCGGCCAAACGATACATCGCAGGCGAATGATATTTTCCAAAAATGTAGCCATGGTTCCTGGGCTTCATATGAACCCATGTTTGAAGACCTAGCTCTTTTTAAAGTGAAATGACAGGCACTAGTTTGGAGGCTCATCCCTTCTTTCCCCCATTAACTCTCCATTGTAGCGGATTCCTTCTTGTCTTGGTCAGTTGACTGTTTTTACACTGCTCTAACTCAGTCATTTTTCACAGTACGGGAAAAAAAACCTACATCTGTGTGTTCCCCAGGTCTGTCTGAAGCGCACGGTCATTTCGGTTTTCAGCTATCATTTACGGTTTTCCCGTAATTAGCTATTGTTCAGGACCTGTTCTGATCCGGTCGCAGCTGCTCTAAATGCTGCTCTGTGTGTCCCTCTCACTCTGTGTGTCTAAGTGGAGCGGTGTCGCCATGGCAACGGCCCCTCTTCTCTGTGTCCCAGGTGTGGCCAACAGAGTGAATGCACATGCGTCACTTTCCCACAGGCCACGCCCCTCTCAGTCAGACTGAGTGGCAAAAACAAACTGGCTCAACATGGCGGAGTATAGCAGTAACTACAGCGAGACTGAGAAAACTGTGGAATATAAGATGAAATTAAAAACAATTTCACTGGACATGGATCCATACAAGCTACCAAACAACAAGTGGTCTACGAACATTGATATGTGGGCAGAAATCACGTATCCTGACATTTATACGTTCCTGATTTCAACGCCGGGAAAATCCACAATGCAAAGGCTGAAAGCATCCAAAAGACAAAGAGTTGTTGACATCCTGGTCATGGTTAATTAGAGGATTACAGCTGGTGAGTGCTTTAATTCAACATACTATTGTTTTGGAGGTTTTCTGTCAGTGCAGACGTATTTTCTTGGCAGCGATTTCCAAGGTAAAGGCCCAGCAGTAGTGCTCACAGTTCACTACTGATTTACTGGAGTTGAATTTGAAGCAATGTGTATAAGACTAACATAGACCCAGTAATTAAACTCTAAAAAAAAAGCTATTGTTTGTTTATTGTTTTATTTCAGTCTGAAGAACAAACACAGTCCACAGATCCATCCAATCCACTGATCCAACAATCACTCCATAAAATGAAAATTTATTACAGAAACTATAACTTCACTAATTAAATAATTAATTTGTACAGACTGAAAAGTAGTAGGCTGAAGCTTTCTTTTTAGTTTTCCTACCCTTTATACATTTTTTTACAGCATGTCCTCAACTTTAACCAACATAACATATTCACTCCAACAGTGAGAACATTATGAATGCTGCAATAAAAATTAAATGTTGCAGACAAACTGAAGACTTCAAGTTCATATATCTATTCAAATCATATTTATGAATGTTATTTGCTATCAGTGTTAGTTAATGCCATTAGAGTAATAAATAAAGCTGGATATCTTCAATCAAGTAATCCATTTTTTGTAGGATCTAGTACATTAAAATTTTGTGATACTGTATATTTAAAAAAAAAAAATTGAAATTATTTTTTGTGCTAAGAATAAAAGTCTTCCTGTTTGTATACATAATTTTTTTTACGTTAATAGAAGGAAATTATATTTTAAGAAGCCTATTTGTCTTTAAAACATGTAAAGTAAGAACAAATGTTAAATATCTTTGTGTTTCTGTTATTGGTGTCACCAATTGAAGGATGAATTAAAATTGTGCAGCTCGTTGAGTTTTTAAAAAGCTTTAATTTGTCACATTCTTAGGGGCCATAAAGGTAAAATAGTCTCTAAGTGACTTATGAAACTGTATGTAGATTAATTTGTGTTAATGTTTTATTTGCTACAGCTTCAGGTAATTCAAAAAATGAGAGCAGGACAAGCATAAATAAGCCTCTGTCTTCAGCTTCTTCCTTTTTCAGTTACCAATTGTGTAAATTGTATGTTCTTTGTGTGTATGTGTTTTGTACAAAGCTGAAATAAAAAATATTCATTCATTCATAATAAAATATTTTGTATCTCTGTGTGTAAATTTCCTTTAAATGGTAGTATCATATATGGGAGGTTGTGTGATGTTCTTCTGTCACTTTAGGAAAATGTCATGGACTTAAACAGGCAGAGGACAGTGAAAGTGTTGGTGGAACCAGGAAGAGGACACTGAATATGCTTGTGTAACTTGGACAATGATGTACAGGACAGAGGAGGTTTTATTCATTTGTATCATCTCTTAACATAAGTAGAAGACAGTATGGACAGTGAAAACAGGGGATTCTACAACCCAATGCTTTAACCTACATTTTAGGTAACTTAGGCTGACCAAAAGAGCATTGTTTTCTAATCAAAAACTTCATACATGTTGAGCATTGTCATCACAATTGTGCAAATTGGTCTAAAAGTTGTGATTTTCCACTGGAGTTCTGTATTTCTCCTCTCTTCCATAGAGCTGTGTGTCCGTGTGTGGGAGAAGTCATTCTGCACCTCCGTTTGCTGCTGCGAGCTTGGCCCCTCCCACATATGACACAGAATGTGTGCTCTGATTGGTGAAACATCCATTTTGAATGAATACAGCACTGTTAGAGTGTCCAGCGGTAGTGCGCCACCATTTTGTGTGTCTGCTGCTCACTCTGCCTGCACTGAGATAAATTGGATTACTGTTGATCTGCGGATTTCGATTTTCCATTGCCTCTTTTTTGGATTTCCTTGGACTTTTGGATTTCTGGATCCGGCTAACGGTGAGTACCTGTGCTTTAGACACTGAATGTATCTATGCCTGTGTGGTTTTCTATCTTTGAAAGTGTCCTAGTACTGAGTGATGTGAATGGCTAACTGTTAGCTAATGGTTAGCTTACTGTTCTGCTAAAAGCGCCTCTGTGGAGAAAGGTGACTTGGTATGTTCATCTCATCTTGTGTTTGAAATCAATTAATTGCTTTGATTGTTTAGTTTGACGGATTTCTTTCTGTTTTATTGGAGTTTAATGTGTGGATTTGTGGACTTCAGTGTCTCAAATTGCATTTTTTTATGGACTAAGCAGAGCTGTGAGGTTGTGGGTCTGTGACATTTTGTTCATTTTGCTGTTAGCTGAAATCACGGCTATAAACCAGTTAACTGAGTGTTATATGGACAGATAAAATATTGCTTGTGCCTCATGGAGTTTATTTTAAAAACAGTGTAAAAGCTACTTGTAAAAACTACAGTTATCCACTAGTTGGACAGGACAGGAAAAAAAAAAAAACTGAACCAGACAGGAGGCAGTTGGTATCTCCAACTACAGTTTACTCTCGTTAAACCGCCCGTCGTTATACCGCCATTTTCGCTCACCGCCGACCAAAACCATTGCACAAAAATCCCCAATGCATTATTCCATTAGCTACCGCCATTTCCGCCTATCGCCATCCGTTCCATGCACAAACAACACTTATACCATTGATTTCCCGATCGTTATACCGCCAGCGTCGCGGCGCGGCACCACCGAGGTGCGCGGCGGCGCAGATTTATTTAGAAACGCAATTACAACGGGTTAACGGAGGCAGCATAGACATCATATAGTAAAGACATCCACATTAAGGACGCAACCCGTTGTAACGCCATTTTCGCTATACCGCCAATTTGGCCGTGAACGGAAGTTGGCGGTATAACGAGAGTAGACTGTACTTAGCGTTGTCAACATGTATGCATTTGCTCTGCCTGGCTCACATCAGCTAGACGGATTTGAATATCAGAGGTGTCATTAACATTTACATTTGTACATGTGTCTGTTTACCTGCATGCGTGTGTGTATGTGTGTCCATGCGTGCAGGGCACATGGGACACCTTCTCTGAGCAAACATGTCTGACTTGAGTTCTAAGCAAGAAGGAATTTAGTACTTTGATTCACTTTTACCTATTGTCAGGCTTTTATGCATCTTCTGTTGTTCACAAAATGAACCCAGAATGATGACAGAACCCTTTGTCATTTTCCAAACATTTACACTCATACAACTCCTCAAATTTTTTTTCCCACAATTTTTTTCTCATTTCAAAATACATTTTCCTGAAAATATAAGTATTTACCTACGTTTGGTGTAGATTATTGCGATTTAATGTTTTGGACTAGATGTTAACCTTCCCTTGACTTCATCCAACTGCTTTGTGTCCACACAGACATATTGAAGACAGTAGATATTTAGAATGTATTGCTGCTAGTTTTGCGGTTAACTAGTTTATAGCAGTGATTTTAGCTAACTGAGTGTTATATGGACAGATAAAATATTGCTTGTGCCTCATGGAGTTTACTTTAAAAACAGTGTAAAAGCTACTTGTAAAAACTACAGTTATCCACTAGTTGGACAGGACAGGAAAAAAAAAAAAACTGAACCAGACAGGAGGCAGTTCGTATCTCCAACTACTTAGCGTTGTCAACATGTATGCATTTGTTCTGCCTGGGTCACATCAGCTAGACGGATTTGAATATCAGAGGTGTCATTAACATTTACATTTGTACATGTGTCTGTTTGCCTGCATGCGTGTGTGTGTATGTGTCCATGCGTGCAGGGCACATGGGACACTTTCTCTGAGCAAACATGTCTGATTTGAGTTCTAAGCAAGAAGGAATTTAGTACTTTGATTCACTTCTACCTGTTGTCAGGCTTTTATGCATCTTCTGTTGTAAAATAGTTGTTAGCCATTTGAGTTTGAGTCAGCAGTGACAGTAGATTTTAGACATTTGTCAAAGTACTTTAATCATTGTCCAGGTGTTGTGTTATATTAAAGCTGCTCTGACGATTTTTTAAAAAGCATGTCATGGGTGGACAGCCCACTACTTTTTGATTCATAACATTTGAACCAGACAAATATTACACATAATTCGAAATGTCTAAATGTCATTTTAAACATACTGAAAGGGCAAAATTTAGTTTCAGGTATTTTTAAATGAAAAATATAAAAACCTACTGCGTCATGGATGGACAGAAAATTAGCATGTATTTTTTGCAAGAATTACAAAGTTCTCAAAACTGAAGTTCCTGTGACAATTTCATTCTAAAATGTATTCAGTGTATACCTTAAACCTTCTATTTTACAACTGAATAATGGGTTAGGTGAAAAAAATATTTGATTGTACCTAAATAGCTAGAGTTTTGAAAAATGGC
The DNA here is from genome assembly GCF_902148855.1 of Sphaeramia orbicularis. Lineage (NCBI taxonomy): Eukaryota > Metazoa > Chordata > Actinopteri > Kurtiformes > Apogonidae > Sphaeramia > Sphaeramia orbicularis. Next base: position 60,942,308 of record NC_043968.1, read on the forward strand.
AGCATCACGGATGGACAACAAAAGTAAATATCAAATTAAACATTTTTTATTTCAATTATTTATTTAGTTATTTCACTTCAATACTTTTTTTTTTTAACAATATTTACAACATACAAATAATATTAACAGTATATTCTAATGTTTTTTGCATAGATATATGCATTTATTAAGCATATCATGATAGGTGTAAACTTCAGTACCATGTGATCAAAGGGATATTTTTAACATAAGTTTGCACCACTGAAGTGTTGACAGCTAATAAGAACTTCAAAGCTTTGATTTATAGCTTTGCTTCACTTTTTTTAAACTTAAAAGCTAAAATAGCCTAAATATATAAGACTTAATTTTTCATTTATATTCAATAAGTATAAATTTATATTTAACAATAAATATTATTAGAGAATAAAAACTTGTCATTTAGCTGAAACCTATACTGGGCAGTGCACTGTCGTCAGTGCTGATTGTCACAGATGGAAAAACTTTAATCTCAGATTAAAGTCTGTTCTTCAGTTTGAATTAAAAATATCAAGTTACAACATAAAAATATGATGTGTTAGGCTCTCTTTCTCAAAATTTAAAGATTTTGTGTTGCATCTTTTCAATCCAAAAACTTAAAAAAAAAAAAAAAAATTCACTATTTTCAGTCACGGATGGACAGCATTTCAAGCAATCTGCAACATATTAGGATGATCAAAAATTACATTAAAATTATTATTATTATTATTATTTTTTACAAAATTTTAAATACTGTGTGTTTCGAATATGACATAAATAACATAATAGTCAAGTATCAATGTATTCGAATAAATGTAGTTTATTTAGCCTATGAGAGTTCACAAAATGAACCCAGAATGATGACAGAACCCTTTGTCATTTTCCAAACATTTACACTCATACAACTCCTCAAATTTTTTTTTCCCACAATTTTTTTCTCATTTCAAAATACATTTTCCTGAAAATATAAGTATTTACCTACGTTTGGTGTAGATTATTGCGATTTAATGTTTTGGACCAGATGTTAACCTTCCCTTGACTTCATCCAACTGCTTTGTGTCCACACAGACATATTGAAGACAGTAGATATTTAGAATGTATTGCTGCTAGTTTTGCGGTTAACTAGTTTATAGCAGTGATTTTAGCTAACTGAGTGTTATATGGACAGATAAAATATTGCTTGTGCCTCATGGAGTTTACTTTAAAAACAGTGTAAAAGCTACTTGTAAAAACTACAGTTATCCACTAGTTGGACAGGACAGGAAAAAAAAAAAACTGAACCAGACAGGAGGCAGTTCGTATCTCCAACTACTTAGCGTTGTCAACATGTATGCATTTGTTCTGCCTGGGTCACATCAGCTAGACGGATTTGAATATCAGAGGTGTCATTAACATTTACATTTGTACATGTGTCTGTTTGCCTGCATGCGTGTGTGTGTATGTGCCCATGCGTGCAGGGCACATGGGACACTTTCTCTGAGAAAACATGTCTGAATTGAGTTCTAAGCAAGAAGGAATTTAGTACTTTGATTCACTTCTACCTGTTGTCAGGCTTTTATGCATCTTCTGTTGTAAAATAGTTGTTAGCCATTTGAGTTTGAGTCAGCAGTGACAGTAGATTTTAGACATTTGTCAAAGTACTTTAATCATTGTCCAGGTGTTGTGTTATATTAAAGCTGCTCTGACGATTTTTTAAAAAGCATATCATGGGTGGACAGCCCACTACTTTTTGATTCATAACATTTGAACCAGACAAATATTACACATAATTCGAAATGTCTAAATGTCATTTTAAACATACTGAAAGGGCAAAATTTAGTTTCAGGTATTTTTAAATGAAAAATATAAAAACCTACTGCGTCATGGATGGACAGAAAATTAGCATGTATTTTTTGCAAGAATTACAAAGTTCTCAAAACTGAAGTTCCTGTGACAATTTCATTCTAAAATGTATTCAGTGTATACCTTAAACCTTCTATTTTACAACTGAATAATGGGTTAGGTGAAAAAAATATTTGATTGTACCTAAATAGCTAGAGTTTTGAAAAATGGCAGCATCACGGATGGACAACAAAAGTAAATATCAAATTAAACATTTTTTATTTCAATGATTTATTTAGTTATTTCACTTAAATACTTTTTTAAACAATATTTACAACATACAAATAATATTAACAGTATATTCTAATGTTTTTTGCATAGATATATGCATTTATTAAGCATATCATGATAAGTGTAAACTTCAGTACCATGTGATCAAAGGGATATTTTAAAAATAAGTTTGCACCGCTGAAGTGTTGACAGTTAATAAGAACTTCAAAGCTTTGATTTATAGCTTTGCTTCACTTTTTTTAAACTTAAAAGCTAAAATAGCCTAAATATATGACTTAATTTTTCATTTATATTCAATAAGTATAAATTTGTATTTAACAATAAATATTATTAGAGAATAAAAACTTGTCATTTAGCTGAAACCTATACTGGGCAGTGCACTGTCGTCAGTGCTGATTGTCACAGATGGAAAAACTTTAATCTCAGATTAAAGTCTGTTCTTCAGTTTGAATTAAAAATATCAAGTTACAACATAAAAATATGATGTGTTAGGCTCTCTTTCTCAAAATTTAAAGATTTTGTGTTGCATCTTTTCAATCCAAAAACTTTAAAAAAAAAAAAAAAAAAAAAAATCACTATTTTCAGTCACGGATGGACAGCATTTCAAGCAATCTGCAACATATTAGGATGATCAAAAATTACATTAAAATTATTATTATTATTATTATTATTATTTTTTATTTTTATTTTTTTTTTTTTACAAAATTTTAAATACTGTGTGTTTAGAATATGACATAAATAACATAATAGTCAATTATCAATGTATTCGAATAAATGTAGTTTATTTAGCCTATGAGAGTTCACAAAATGAACCCAGAATGATGACAGAACCCTTTGTCATTTTCCAAACATTTACACTCATACAACTCCTCAAATTTTTTTTCCCACAATTTTTTTCTCATTTCAAAATACATTTTCCTGAAAATATAAGTATTTACCTACGTTTGGTGTAGATTATTGCGATTTAATGTTTTGGACCAGATGTTAACCTTCCCTTGACTTCATCCAACTGCTTTGTGTCCACACAGACATATTGAAGACAGTAGATATTTAGAATGTATTGCTGCTAGTTTTGCGGTTAACTAGTTTATAGCAGTGATTTTAGCTAACTGAGTGTTATATGGACAGATAAAATATTGCTTGTGCCTCATGGAGTTTACTTTAAAAACAGTGTAAAAGCTACTTGTAAAAACTACAGTTATCCACTAGTTGGACAGGACAGGAAAAAAAAAAAAACTGAACCAGACAGGAGGCAGTTCGTATCTCCAACTACTTAGCGTTGTCAACATGTATGCATTTGTTCTGCCTGGGTCACATCAGCTAGACGGATTTGAATATCAGAGGTGTCATTAACATTTACATTTGTACATGTGTCTGTTTGCCTGCATGCGTGTGTGTGTATGTGCCCATGCGTGCAGGGCACATGGGACACCTTCTCTGAGCAAACATGTCTGATTTGAGTTCTAAGCAAGAAGGAATTTAGTACTTTGATTCACTTCTACCTGTTGTCAGGCTTTTATGCATCTTCTGTTGTAAAATAGTTGTTAGCCATTTGAGTTTGAGTCAGCAGTGACAGTAGATTTTAGACATTTGTCAAAGTACTTTAATCATTGTCCAGGTGTGTTGTTATATTAAAGCTGCTCTGACGATTTTTTAAAAAGCATATCATGGGTGGACAGCCCACTACTTTTTGATTCATAACATTTGAACCAGACAAATATTACACATAATTCGAAATGTCTAAATGTCATTTTAAACATACTGAAAGGGCAAAATTTAGTTTCAGGTATTTTTAAATGAAAAATATAAAAACCTACTGCGTCATGGATGGACAGACAATTAGCATGTATTTTTTGCAAGAATTACAAAGTTCTCAAAACTGAAGTCCCTGTGACAATTTCATTCTAAAATGTATTCAGTGTATACCTTAAACCTTCTATTTTACAACTGAATAATGGGTTAGGTGAAAAAAATATTTGATTGTACCTAAATAGCTAGAGTTTTGAAAAATGGCAGCATCACGGATGGACAACAAAAGTAAATATCAAATTAAACATTTTTTATTTCAATGATTTATTTAGTTATTTCACTTAAATACTTTTTTAAACAATATTTACAACATACAAATAATATTAACAGTATATTCTAATGTTTTTTGCATAGATATATGCATTTATTAAGCATATCATGATAAGTGTAAACTTCAGTACCATGTGATCAAAGGGATATTTTAAAAATAAGTTTGCACCGCTGAAGTGTTGACAGTTAATAAGAACTTCAAAGCTTTGATTTATAGCTTTGCTTCACTTTTTTTAAACTTAAAAGCTAAAATAGCCTAAATATATGACTTAATTTTTCATTTATATTCAATAAGTATAAATTTGTATTTAACAATAAATATTATTAGAGAATAAAAACTTGTCATTTAGCTGAAACCTATACTGGGCAGTGCACTGTCGTCAGTGCTGATTGTCACAGATGGAAAAACTTTAATCTCAGATTAAAGTCTGTTCTTCAGTTTGAATTAAAAATATCAAGTTACAACATAAAAATATGATGTGTTAGGCTCTCTTTCTCAAAATTTAAAGATTTTGTGTTGCATCTTTTCAATCCAAAAACTTAAAAAAAAAAAAAAAAATCACTATTTTCAGTCACGGATGGACAGCATTTCAAGCAATCTGCAACATATTAGGATGATCAAAAATTACATTAAAATTATTATTATTATTATTATTATTTTTTGCAAAATTTTAAATACTGTGTGTTTCGAATATGACATAAATAACATAATAGTCAAGTATCAATGTATTCGAATAAATGTAGTTTATTTAGCCTATGAGAGTTCACAAAATGAACCCAGAATGATGACAGAACCCTTTGTCATTTTCCAAACATTTACACTCATACAACTCCTCAAATTTTTTTTTCCCACAATTTTTTTCTCATTTCAAAATACATTTTCCTGAAAATATAAGTATTTACCTACGTTTGGTGTAGATTATTGCGATTTAATGTTTTGGACCAGATGTTAACCTTCCCTTGACTTCATCCAACTGCTTTGTGTCCACACAGACATATTGAAGACAGTAGATATTTAGAATGTATTGCTGCTAGTTTTGCGGTTAACTAGTTTATAGCAGTGATTTTAGCTAACTGAGTGTTATATGGACAGATAAAATATTGCTTGTGCCTCATGGAGTTTACTTTAAAAACAGTGTAAAAGCTACTTGTAAAAACTACAGTTATCCACTAGTTGGACAGGACAGGAAAAAAAAAAAAACTGAACCAGACAGGAGGCAGTTCGTATCTCCAACTACTTAGCGTTGTCAACATGTATGCATTTGTTCTGCCTGGGTCACATCAGCTAGACGGATTTGAATATCAGAGGTGTCATTAACATTTACATTTGTACATGTGTCTGTTTGCCTGCATGCGTGTGTGTGTATGTGCCCATGCGTGCAGGGCACATGGGACACTTTCTCTGAGCAAACATGTCTTATTTGAGTTCTAAGCAAGAAGGAATTTAGTACTTTGATTCACTTCTACCTGTTGTCAGGCTTTTATGCATCTTCTGTTGTAAAATAGTTGTTAGCCATTTGAGTTTGAGTCAGCAGTGACAGTAGATTTTAGACATTTGTCAAAGTACTTTAATCATTGTCCAGGTGTTGTGTTATATTAAAGCTGCTCTGACGATTTTTTAAAAAGCATATCATGGGTGGACAGCCCACTACTTTTTGATTCATAACATTTGAACCAGACAAATATTACACATAATTCGAAATGTCTAAATGTCATTTTAAACATACTGAAAGGGCAAAATTTAGTTTCAGGTATTTTTAAATGAAAAATATAAAAACCTACTGCGTCATGGATGGACAGAAAATTAGCATGTATTTTTTGCAAGAATTACAAAGTTCTCAAAACTGAAGTTCCTGTGACAATTTCATTCTAAAATGTATTCAGTGTATACCTTAAACCTTCTATTTTACAACTGAATAATGGGTTAGGTGAAAAAAATATTTGATTGTACCTAAATAGCTAGAGTTTTGAAAAATGGCAGCATCACGGATGGACAACAAAAGTAAATATCAAATTAAACATTTTTTATTTCAATGATTTATTTAGTTATTTCACTTAAATACTTTTTTAAACAATATTTACAACATACAAATAATATTAACAGTATATTCTAATGTTTTTTGCATAGATATATGCATTTATTAAGCATATCATGATAAGTGTAAACTTCAGTACCATGTGATCAAAGGGATATTTTAAAAATAAGTTTGCACTGCTGAAGTGTTGACAGTTAATAAGAACTTCAAAGCTTTGATTTATAGCTTTGCTTCACTTTTTTTAAACTTAAAAGCTAAAATAGCCTAAATATATGACTTAATTTTTCATTTATATTCAATAAGTATAAATTTGTATTTAACAATAAATATTATTAGAGAATAAAAACTTGTCATTTAGCTGAAACCTATACTGGGCAGTGCACTGTCGTCAGTGCTGATTGTCACAGATGGAAAAACTTTAATCTCAGATTAAAGTCTGTTCTTCAGTTTGAATTAAAAATATCAAGTTACAACATAAAAATATGATGTGTTAGGCTCTCTTTCTCAAAATTTAAAGATTTTGTGTTGCATCTTTTCAATCCAAAAACTTAAAAAAAAAAAAAAAATTCACTATTTTCAGTCACGGATGGACAGCATTTCAAGCAATCTGCAACATATTAGGATGATCAAAAATTACATTAAAATTATTATTATTATTATTATTATTATTTTTTACAAAATTTTAAATACTGTGTGTTTAGAATATGACATAAATAACATAATAGTCAATTATCAATGTATTCGAATAAATGTAGTTTATTTAGCCTATGAGAGTTCACAAAATGAACCCAGAATGATGACAGAACCCTTTGTCATTTTCCAAACATTTACACTCATACAACTCCTCAAATTTTTTTTTCCCACAATTTTTTTCTCATTTCAAAATACATTTTCCTGAAAATATAAGTATTTACCTACGTTTGGTGTAGATTATTGCGATTTAATGTTTTGGACCAGATGTTAACCTTCCCTTGACTTCATCCAACTGCTTTGTGTCCACACAGACATATTGAAGACAGTAGATATTTAGAATGTATTGCTGCTAGTTTTGCGGTTAACTAGTTTATAGCAGTGATTTTAGCTAACTGAGTGTTATATGGACAGATAAAATATTGCTTGTGCCCCATAGTGCTGCTTTAAAAATAGTGTGGTTAAACAGGAGCTTTGAAGCATTTTTCTCCCTCAAATTGTGGCGGTGAAGACGTGAAAGATGTGTAATTAAAGGACTTTTGATGTTAAAATTAAAGTAACATGCATCCCAGAACCAGTTCTTAGTTCCATTATGTTAGAATCAGTTTTATCTTTCATTTAGGGCATGAGTAGTATAATATGTAGTTTGTTTAAGATGTGTTGCATGAAAAAAATTTTGTATTTCTATTACGATGATGGCATTAAATATAGTGTAATATTCATTCAGTGATTTTTAGCTAACTGAGTGTTATTTGTCTTTCTATTGCCGCCTCGGTGATTGATCAAAGCCTTCGGACAACCTTCGGACAGCCTTTGGACAGCCTTTGGACAGCGTTTGGACACCTCACGACACCTCACCTCAGTTTAACACAGTTCATCTCATCTTACACACTACACACATTTTTCTACATACATCATCTCTCTCTCTCTCCCTCTCTCTCTCTCTCTCTCTCTCTCCCTCCCTCTCCTTTTTGTGTGTGTTTCAAGATGCCTCGCAAGGGACGACGCTCTGAGGCCCAGAAGCAGCGTTGGAGGAAGCCTGACGCGTCCGAGATGCCCACCCCACCTCCGCCCATGGACGCAACCTCCTGCTCCCGCCCTCCACGGAACAACGTATGTTTGCAGCAGAGCTGACGTGTTCATTTAAACAAACCACAGTGTCTTCAGTATGACAGACTCTCAGCATCCACACAGAGTCAAGTTTAACATGTTTGTTCTGTGTTGAACAGACGGTTGGATCCACCCTGCTGGCCGGACCGTTCTGGAGAGCGGATGAAGTGCGTGCTAGCTTTCATGCACGTAAGTATCCAGCTGTTTTTATCATTAGATATTTTACCTAATTTTGTTTAGTATAACACCGATTTAAAATTGATTCTCCTGTTCTCATTCACTAGTGGAAAACAGTGATTGTTGTATGATCTGTTTCTGATTGAAATTCCTTTTTAACCGTCATTTTCTCTGTCTTTTTGTAAACAGGCCGCGGTACTGGTTACCGCCACAGGGTCCTTCAATGGCCAACTTCACCCTTGACTGGGCGCGGCCACAAGTTGGTCATTCCACCTGAGATCCCTGGCAAGAAGGTATCACTATTGTTGCAGTTCAGTTTCTTATGGAAGTACTTTATAAGTACTGTATTTGTGATTTTCATGCTAAAGCTGTGGTATTTCTTTTGCAGTTTGTTCTGATTGTCGGGGACTCCCATCTACGTGCTCTTGTAGATGGTTTTATCTGGATGCCAGAGTCTCAGCTGAGCTTTGGCTTCCTGTCGATCCCGGGCGCGTCTGCTTCAGAGATCCGCACCGAGGTTCTGCACGCTGCAGTTCCTCGTGCTCCTGATGCTGTCTGCATTATGGCCCCGAGTAACAACCTCACCAGCACCACTGTTGACATGGCCGGAGTGGACTTTGCCAACCTTCTTTCTACTTGTGGCAACCGCTGGTCCAAGGTAAGTTTTTTTCTTTCATATTTTGTAGCTTTTGACTTCGTGAACATGTGTATTATTTTGCATGATATTGTATTCTTATTTTCACATTCTGTTTTGTGCAGGTTTTTGTCGTTGATTTCCCGCCCAGCCTGGTTGTTGACGCCCAACACCAGGACCTGCTGAGGCAGGAATATCGACGTGTGGCTGCTCGTATGGGTAGGAGAACAAGATTTTTTTTTCATTCATTTCATTTATTCAATAAAACAAAGATACGAACTACATTTTAACAATTCTTAATGGATATATTTGTGCCATGATGATCCATGTCTTTTTTTTTCCTCTCTTTTTTCAAGGTGTGAAGTACTTCACTGCTGTGGAGCACTTCCCCCTGAGCAATTTGGTGCTGTGGAGCAAGGATGGTGTAAGTACAATATTTTTGTGAGAAACAAAGTTGTTGTTGACTTGAAAAGTTCAGTCCACACCAGATGTTCAGCTACATTAAAACTGTTTGTCTCTGTCTTTTTTAATGTCTTATTTCTTTAGGTCCATCTAAGTGATCGAGAGGGGATGGGGATCCTCGTCCAGTTGCTCTGGTCTGCTGCCACTGAGCAACTGGAGACACCACCTCCTACGCCCCGGGTCTCTCCCAAGCCGTCACCTCCAGTTAGGAAAGTCACTCCTAAACTGGTTGTGAGGGAGAGTTTCCGTGCTCCACCCAGCCCTGAACCCCGTGAGTGGAGGACCATCGGTCAGGGCAGCAAGGTAATTGATAAGATAATTTTTGACTTAAATTGTGGCATCATTGTGAAATGTCATGTGATAAAATGTTGACTTTTGTACTAATGACAGTTTAACTGTTGTTTTAATTCAATGTGATGCTTTTTATCATTGTAGACGAGCCATCCTTGGGAACCTCCCACGTCCAGAGATTCACCCCAGCCCAGGATGGCTCATCAGCAGGTTTGTGATTCTTCAGATAATCCTTCAGGATGTTGCTGGTTGTTTTTTGACAAGACAAACTGTAATCAGTAGTGTCTGTTTTGTGTTTTACAGGAGGAGGAGAGCTTCCTTCCACTGAACCCAGTCTGGTTCAGTGGCACAGTCCTAAGTGCCATGGAGAAAGTCTCTCCCTCTCACCTGTCTTGCCTGGCGGACTTTCAGCCTTCCCCAAAGCCAAAGAAGGTAAGTTTAATGATTCACATTTTATCTCCTGTAGAAGGCTTTAATGAAACTTCAAACATGCGGTTCCTGACAGTTAACTCCGCAAATGCTTTTCAATATCACCTTTAATAAAGTAAAACTAACACATAATAGTCTTTGATTGAAATCAGCCACAGTAAAATACAGTTCTAAATTGTTCATTACCTATTCAAGTTGGTTTAATTGGTATCTTATTTGGTTGGCACAGGTGGCGTCTTCTTCAGCTAAGCGTCGGTCCCGCCCGCGTGACAGAACCCCTCCCTGCCCCCGTCCTCCAGTGAACGAGGTACATAACTTCCTGTCACAACTGACACACTCTGTATATTTGCAGCTCATTCATTTACAGCATTCACAGTGTCTTCACAGAGATGAGTAGACTATCCTCATTGTCTAAAATGCTATGATCTTTTGTCAGACGGCTGGAATGCCTCCAGCCCCGCGTTCCTGGAGGTCGGATGAGGACGACGCCCCTTTTGACCCTGCTTCCTCAGCTCAGGCAGTAAGTTTTCTTTCCTCTCCATATATAATGAATGCAGTTGTCGCTCCTTTTCTTGTTGACTTTGTGCACTGCAAAGTATTAATGAAACTTTGGGGTTGGAATTTGATTGAAAACATATATATATATATATATATATATATATATATATATAAATAAAATAAATAAATACATTTGTGACTCATGTTTGTCTAAAAGAGAAGCAATAAAAACAACCATTTTATAACATATAGTGTTTCTCGAGCCTTGTCTAATAACATTTCTGTTTCTGATGGCACAGGTGGCTGCTCCGGCAGCAGTAAGACGGCCCAGGACCCTGGATGGGCACCCCCCCCGCTTCCCAACTGCAGTGTACAATGTAAGCCTCTGACCACACACTGACACAAACGCTGAACACTGGCAGCTTATTCAGTGTCTTCATTGAGACATCTACATTGTCCACACTTAAATTTACTATTTTTCTTTCTCATCTGTCATCAGCTGGTTGACTCACCCCCAGCCAGATTGTCCTGCAGTTTGGGTGAGACAGACACCCCCGTCTGTTCTCCGATTGCGAAGGTAAGGATTAATCCTCTTTAATAAAATGTGTCATCTGAAAATCTTCCTTTCACTGACATTTTGCTGCTCTGTGTATTCAGGCGGCCAAGGTTCCGACCCCCTCCCCAAATGGACAGACCTGGACCACCATGGATGTGGACTGTGATCCTCCTTCACCTGAGAAGGTATATTTTCCTCTCCACAATCACAAAATCACAAAACACTCAGCCCAGGTTTATATTATGATAAATCTATGCTACAATAACCAGCTCATTCTCAGCACATCTGAATTGTCTGCAGGTGATTAAAAGAGTTTTGGGTTGAATTAATGTAATAGATGTGCTGATTTGTCTCTGGATGAAGTTGCTTTATATTTGAAGATTCACTGGTATTTTCATTTATCAGATGACCCGAACACCGACTCCATCCAGGGCCCAGTCACCCTGGTTCATGACGGCTGCATCCACCTCATCTGAAGCACCTACAGAAGAGGTAAGTTCATTCCTTTAGTGGACACGCTACATCAGTGTTTTTCAACCATGGGGTTGCCTGAAATTTCTAGTAATTGATTAAAAAAAAACACACAAATAAAAAAATATATGGTGAGTTGACAGAGACAGTCCCAATACATAATTTATTTTTTTTTTTTTCTTATGTCAATTTTTAAAATCTTTTATGTGATTATTTATTTTTTAACGCCCGTGGCCATATGGCAATTAACTTGTGTACTGCCCAATTGGACCTGTTCTTTTACTTGTGTTGGGAAGGGGAGTGGCTCCATTGTGTGTTGTCCTGTTTTATGTAATTTATTGGGGTGGCATAGGGGGGTGCTGTTTATGAGTATGAGTTTCTGTGTATGTGCTTATGTGTTTATGACCCCTGCTGCACACCGAATTTCCTTTTCTAAGGATAAATAAAGTTGAAAGTTGAAGTTGAAAGGACATGACAAACTGTGGCTGTGAAAATGCAGCACTGTGGTACTGTTTCTGTCAAATGTTCATTGTGGTCAGTTTCATATGCTGCAGCTCTTTCATAGTTTATAGTTTCAGTTCTTGTTTGTTCAGTATTAATTGTCCTCCTTGTAAATCACGGCTGGACTGACTGTACATATCCTGACCAAGGAAAATCCAATTCTCCCTTTGTGCAGAAATCTACACCTGGATTTACTGCCTCTGTCCATAGCAATATACATTATATAGACTAAATGTCGGCTAAAATTAACATTTATTTGCAACATAGTATAGCAAATTACATGATCAAAAACAAATTGATTTTAGCAAATAAAGTCTCAGTTTTGAATATCTGGGGTTGCCAGAAATTTGTGATGTTAAAATGGGGTCACAGGCCAAAAAAAGTTGGGAACCACTGTGGTACAATTTACATTCAGGTACACCGTTATTGTTTAGTCAAGTGATAATTGTTTTGTGTCTGTGTGGTTTACTTCAATTCAAAAGCATAAATGCTTAGTACAGAACCAGTGTCTCTCACCCTTTAAAGTATACAGGGGTTGGACAAAATAATGGAAACACCTTCTATGATGCCACAATGTTAGGTGTTTCCATTATTTTGTCCAACCCCTGTATGACCGAGTAGTTTGATATGGGATAGTGCCAATTATAGGTAGTGTGATTATCAGAAATAGGAATGAAATATTAACCCTTTTGGGTCTGAACCTATTTTGGCTGTTTTTGAGTACTTTTGATTTGACCTTTATATAGTATAGAAAGAAATGTGTATTATACCCATGTTTGGTATCTTTCTTTTTCAGCACAACTTCATCTATCTCATCTGTCTATTTTTTTTTTTTTAAATTTAACCTACTATATAACTATAAAAGGACAAAAAACAAAAAAATATAAAATCTGATTTGAAATATTCATGTAATTTATTGCATAGATAACACAAAGATGCTTAATGAACCTTTCAAAGACTTTAAAAGTGAATATTGGTTCCAAATATTAGGTATATAAAATCAGAACTGTAATAAATTAAAACTATACTCAGATTTTTGACATAAAAGCAGATCTTTACTTTGGCATTTTCTCAGGTATTCTCCTACCTCTCCCCACCATCCCACCCCCGGTCCTCCCGATTTCTGCATATGGTTCAGGTGGGGGTTATTCTCACCCTTACCTGTAATGCTAATGCAGTCTGTGGATTAGAATCCACAGATTCTGCCAGTTTTTTCCGTTTTGAAAATGGACAAAAATTTACAAAGATATGGTAAGAAATATAACACCCCCCCCACCTCATTTTATTCCTGTTTATTTCCTCCAGTTTCAAAATGACATATCTCCGGTTGTATTTGCTCTACCAACATCAAATATAAAGTGGGAGAGTGTTTCAAGTCCACATTTCAGATGCAATCTGCAGTGGTCTACATGTGGGCTTCTGACGCTACAGTGTGTTGAAAATATCATGTGATTGAGTCACGGGACCGTGACTATGGGGCCCCTAAAGGTTAACATTCTGTTGACCTTATAGCAGTTGCTAATAAAAGCAAATATAAAAAAAAAAAACAAAAAAAAAACACAACAATAATAATAATAATAATAATAATAATAAAATACTAGTTTAACTCATGAATTAATACAAGAAAAGTTTTGTTTAGAACACATGCTTCGTTATTTACAGCAGCTATAACTAATCCTAGAATCAGAAATACTTTCATTCTCAGACAGAATTCTGTAAATAATAATATGAAATGATAAACAATGGAAATAATAATAATAATAATAGCAGTGATAACAATAACAGTAATAATAATGACAAATATCATTAAATAATATTAATATAATAATTATATTTAAATATAAACCTTTAAATATTAAATTAATGTTAATGTAATACACATTAATATTCTTAAAAAATATATCATTAAAATAATGTATTATATGTCTCAATCAATCACATTTTATGTAGTACCAAATCATCACTTTATCAAATTGTCAATTATCTCATGACACTTGACATATAGCGCTGGTCGATGTGTATAATTTATTATAATAGATAGATAGATAGATACAAGAAATTTGAAAAAGTAATAAAATTCATGTTTTTAACATTTCAGGATAAAACCAGGAGCAAGACTCAGCGTGTGGAGTCAATCCAGGCCAGTCACTGTCAGGATGACGATAAGTATGACGTATTCTCGCGTAACCATCAGTGCAGCTGTAATGCACTGACTTTTTTGGCATTCCACGCTGAGGGTTGTCATTTAACCAGGACTGCACTCGATAGAGTCCTGGAACTGGGAGACTCGTTATATACTAGAACCAAATGGAAACTGATTCATGAGAAGACCTTCCAGAGCAATCACCTGACTGTCGAGGAGATGCCAGGTGAAGTCTTAACAGACAGACGTTCATACTATGTCAATAAGCGTGACATCTTCTGTGGCTGTCTGAAAGCTTCCAGCCCTGGAGGACTGCAGTTGGGGTTGCCACTTGCCACCCAGCTGGAGTGTCTATCAGCAGAGGTCAGCCATGCTTTAATCCTCGTCGCTCCGGAGGTCATTGCTGTTTTCCGTAGCAAGTCCGGGAGGTATGGAGTGTTCGATTCCCACTCCAGAGACCATAGAGGCTTACCTTCTTATCATGGCAAGGCGATTGTCATGACTTTCACAGAACTCTGTGACATGGCTGACCACCTCCACACACTCTTCAGAGATCGTGGAGACTCTGCTACTTACGAGTTTGTCCCTGTTTCTTTTCACACTGACAGCCCCAGTGACCATCCTCAACAATCTGCGGGAACCGAAGTCCTTGATGACCTGTCTGAAACTGCTCTCCCTGTATTGCAATCAGACAGTGGGGCAGCTGTCTCAGGTAAGATTGGGGGTGACCTTAGAAGTTCAACAGCTGTCCCACAAGCGTCAGTAAAGCTCTCCAAAATGAGCAAGGCCCAGAGGCAAAAAGCCATGAGGAGAGCACGTCAGCAACAGGCACCAGCGGAAGACAAAGTGGTGTCTCATGAACTCAGATGGACCAAAAAAAGTCATAATGAAAGGATGAGGTATGCCAGCTGTGCCGAATTTCGTCAGAAAAAAATTCAGGCACAGAAAATTCACTATGTGGAAGACGGCCATCGTGAACAACGGCTGTCATCATTTCGCAATTATTACGCAAAATTTAAAATGCAAATAAGAGAACGGTTGGTAAAGCGATACCATACAGATCTTACATTTCAGGGCAGGCGGAAAAAGTACCTTATCCAGAGGTATCATATCGATCCTTCTTTTCGGACCCAACAAAAAAATTACCTTGTCCAAAGGTACCGTTGCGATCCTTCTTTTCGTACCCAACGGAAAAATTACCTTGTCCAAAGGTACCATTGCGATCCTTCTTTTCGAACCCAACGGAAAAATTACCTTGTCCAGAGGTACCGTTGTGATCCTTCTTTTCGGACCCAACAGAGAAAGTACTTTGTCCAGAGGTACAACACAGATCCTGCTTTTAAGAGCAGACGAAAAAACTACCTTGTCCAGAGGTACAAGACGGATCCTGAGTTTAGGCTACATCACATCCAACGCTGTAGCCAACTCAGAAGACGCAAGTTGGCCACCGACGCTGGCTTTCAACTGCGTATGAAATGGCAGAGAGCACTGAGCATCAAGAGGAAATACCGACACCTCGGAACCCCTCACCAGCCAGTGCTCAATTCTCAGATGTCGGCAGCAATAGCAGCATTTCGTGCAACCGTCAGTCACGGACCCACGTATGTCTGCACAGTCTGCCACAGGATAATGTTTCCGAATCAAGTCAAGCGATGTAAGCGAGAGAAATACTCTGCCAGTGTTAAAGTGGCAGAAGGTTGCTTGACCGGAAGCTATGTTCACGTTTGTGATGCCGAGTGTTCCTTTCCCTGCTCTTTTCCGCCAGAGAGACTGCAGGAGTGGATCTGCCACAATTGTGACAGCCACCTCAGCAGAGGGAGGATCTCGACACATGCAGTAGCGAACAATTTGGAGTTGGCACCCATTCCCGCGGAGTTGGCCAAACTCAATGTGCTGGAAAGACAGCTTATCGCGAAAATCCTCCCCTTTGCAAAAATAATCGCCTTGCCGAAAGGCCAACAGAGAGCTGTCCACGGAGCCGTCGTGTGTGTTCCGTCAGAAGTGGAAAACGTCGTCAATAGTCTTCCACGTCCCCATAGCGAAGCACAGCTACTGCAGGTGAAGTTGAAGCGTCACATTCGTTTCAAAGGCTACCAGCACTTTTACACTGTCAGCATGAAGAACGTTCTGGCAGCCCTGGCAAAACTCAGAGAGCAACACTCTGAGTACGCAGACGTGACCATCAATGAGGAGGCCACGTTCGAAACCTTTCTCCACGAGCCGGACAAGGACCGAGACTTGCAGCACGACCGTGTAGATGCTGCACAGTGGGGAGAGGACAGCATGCTTGATGAGGAGCTGCTGCAAGCATCAGAGACAGACGCACAACGGAGTCAGCAGCCCGACCGAGCTGACCGACAAGGGGAGGAGTCGAGACCCGGTGTTGCTCCGGACACCGACGCGCCGTCACCAGACATTAGGCCGGAAATCCTGTCTGAGGATATCACGGGGGAAACTGTCTTCGACGACCAAGACTCGCAGCATGATGGCTCAGATGCTGCGCAGTGGGGAGAGGACATACTTGACGAGGTGCTGCTACAAGTGTCTGACAGCTACACTGACCTAGACCAGGGCAATTTAGCTGCAGACACAACCGCGGAACAGCAGGAGGAGCTAAGACCTGGTCTTGCTCTGGACACCTGCATGCAGCCACCGGATATATCGCAAGAAATTCTTTCTTATGGTGACGGCATATTCAGTGTTGCCCCCGCCCAAGGCAACAAACCAGTGGGATTCTTTGCGATCCCCAAACTGGAAGCCATGGCATTTCCCATCCAGTTTCCCACAGGGGAGAACACGCTGGATGAAGACAGGCCCGTCAAACTGTCTCCCAGCAGGTACTTCAATGCCAGGCTCTTTGGGGCAGATAGGCGCTTTGCTGAAGACCAGAGCTATCTTTTCTTTGCGCAGTTTGTGACTGAGACGCACATCGCGAGAAGCAGCATGTCCATTCAGATGCGTAAAGGAAAGAAGCTCACTAAAGATGGGAATGTCATCAAAAACTCCATGCTCCAGGACAAAGAGGAGGTGGAGAGATTAATTCAGGCAAAAGAGGCCACACGGTTCATGCAGCCTCTCAGAGGCACGCCTGCGTATTGGCACAAAAGCCTGAAAGATCTACACGCGATGCTCAGGCAAATGGGCAAACCGACATTCTTTTTGACCTTCTCGGCGGCTGAGATGAGATGGCCTGAAGTCATTCAGGTCATCAAAGCTCAGCAAGGTCAGACACTTGGAGAGTTTTCAGAGCTGGACTGGAAAGCCAAGTGTGACATTCTGCGCAGCAACCCCGTCACGGTGATGCGCATGTTTGAAAAGCGGGTGGACTCTCTGATGTCGGAACTAATCCTCTCAACGGCACAGCCGATAGGCGAGGTAGAGGATTTCTTTTATCGTGTGGAGTTTCAGGCCAGAGGAAGCCCACACATACACATGCTGGTCTGGGTTAAAAATGCACCCGTCTACGGTGAGGACATCGACGAGAAGGTGTGCAAGTTCATCGACTGTTACATTTCCTGTCAGATGCCTGACCCTGAGACGGACCCGGAGCTCCACAAAATTGTCTCCGAGGTTCAGGTGCACAGCAGGAACCACTCCTCGTCCTGCAGGAAGGGAAATGTGTCGTGTCGCTTTGGCTTCCCCAAGTTGCCGATGGACGTCACATGGATCACCGAGCCGTGCGCCGTGGATTTGCCAAGCGACGGCGTGGAAGAAGGTCAAGATCAGGAAGGGCAGAGAAAGGTATGGAAAGCGATGATCCAAAGGCAGCAAAAGGAGGCCAAGGATAAGCTTCAGGCAATCAGGCGTGTCCTCATGGATCCGAACGCCTCGTTCGAAAGCTTGTCAGATCTCCTCCGCCATTGCGACTTGGAGCACGAGGCATACATGAAACTTGCCCAAAACCTGACAAGCGGTAGCGTAATCCAGCTGAAGCGACATCCAAAGGATTGTTGGGTCAACGCGTACAACCCAGACCTGCTCCGCGCTTGGAACGCCAACATGGACATCCAGTACGTCCTCGATGAGTACTGTTGTGCCATGTACATGATGTCCTACATCAGCAAGCCGGAGCACGAGATGACAGAGCTCCTGAATAATGTCATCATGACCACCAGAGAGTCCGACATTAACCAGCGCGATGAGATGAAGACCATCATGCAGGCGTACGCGAAGCACAGGGAGGTAAGTGCCCAAGAGGCGGTGGCTCGCACGTGCAGTCTACCGCTGAAAAAGTGCTCGCGGTCAGTCATCTTTCTTTCCACTGATGAAGAGGGCCTGAAGATGAGTCTTCCCATGAATCGACTCATGGATTTGGCACCAGAGTCTGAGGAGGTCTGGATGTTGGGGGTGCCTGACAAGTACCTCTACAGACCGCAGACTCGCGAATTTGAAGTCATGTGTCTGGCCGAGTTTGCGTCGGACTACAGGGTAGTCTACGGCCAGCAAGCACAGCGTGAAAGTGCCATACCCCTTCTTGATGACAAAGGCTTCATCACAAAGAGGACGACGGGAAAACCAGCAGTCATCCGATTCGCCCGCTTCTCTGAAACCAAGGTGCCAGAGAAGCACTTCAGACGACTGCTGAAGCTGTACCTCCCCCACAGATCCGACTACGAACTGAAGGACGAGGGTCACCCCACGTACGAACAGTTCTACAAACGTGGTCGGTGGCGGGGAAACGCTGTCAGACGTATCGTGGACCGTAACATGGAGCGATACGAAGGAAAAGGCGCAAATATGGACAAGGCACTCCAGAGCGCTCAGAGTGGTGCTGTCCTCAACGCGTGGAACGCTTTTGCGCCCGAGGTTGAGGTGGACCGGGACGAGTGTCTTAATCTGCGAGAAATCGTCCCAGAGGAGCATGAAGAAGACGCTGTCCCCGACTACGAAGTCCTGGATGTTGGGGAACCGGTTCCCAGAATCGAGGCGCCTCGGCTGAGTCCGGACTTTGTCCGCAAGATGTTTCAGAGTCTGAATGAGACCCAGGCGTGCGTCTTCTACAGCGTTCGGCAATGGTGCCTTCGACGCGTGTGGGGCCACGATCCAGAACCGTTTCACTACTTTGTCTCGGGTGGAGCTGGTTGTGGCAAGTCCCACGTTATCAAGTGCATTCATGAGGAGGCAACAAGGATTCTTCGAGAGCTCCCGAGATTCCGTGACATGGCCGACATGTCCCAGCCCGCTGTGCTGCTGACCGCATTCACAGGCACGGCAGCTTTCAACATCGCTGGAAAAACGTTGCACTCAGTCCTCAAGCTCCCAAGGTCCCTGGAGCCGCCGTACCAGGGCCTGGGCAATGCACTTGACGAAGTCAGAGCAACCTTATCTTCTGTGGAAATTCTCATCATTGATGAGATCTCCATGGTTTCCAAGAAGCTGTTCGCCTACGTCAACTGGCGATTTCAACAGATCAAGGGAAACCGAAAACCATTCGGTGGCATTTCTGTCCTCGCTGTTGGCGACTTTTACCAGCTGCCACCGTTGGGTAGAGCCAAGCCGCTCTGCGTTTATGAGGAGACGGAGTTTGATCTCTGGAGAGATCACTTCACCATGGTCAACCTGACGGAGATCATGCGCCAGAAGGATGATCGAGCTTTCGCCGAACTCCTCAACCGTCTGCGAATCAAGCGAAAGCAAGATGCTCTGTGCGACCAAGACAGACGGTTGCTTATGCAGACAGTTAGTGACGGCAAGGATTGTCCAGCAGAAACGCTGCACATCTTTGCCACTAACAAACAGGTGGACAGTCACAATGCGGCGACCGTAGCCACTATACTCCAAGATGACGTCAACATTGTAGCTGAGGACTACAAGAAAGACGTCACGACGGGCCAGAAGGTGCCCGTGCACAAGGTGAAGGGCACCAAAAGAGATTTGCCTGACAGCATACTGGCTGCTCAAGGAGCACGTGTTATGCTGATCAGGAATCTCAACGTGGAGGATGGTCTCGTCAACGGAACCTTCGGAACCATCTCCAATATTGTGACTGACAGACATGACCCAAGAACTGTTAGACTTCTTGGACTGCAGCTGGACAACCCCACGGCAGGACAGACTCTTCGGAAGAAGCTTCTTGGCCCCTCGGACAACTTGGCGTACATCGAGAGATCCGAGGAGAGCATTGGGAACAAGGGCGGAGTTGTGAGACGTCAGTTCCCCATCAAGCTGGCCTTTGCGTGTACGGCCCACAAAGTTCAAGGGATGACGGTGACGTCAGCTGTCGTGAGTCTTAAACGTGTCTTTCAACCGGGAATGGCGTACGTGGCACTCAGCCGCACTACATCACTTCAAGGTCTCACAGTCACAGACTTTGATGAGAAGAAGATTTATGCCGACCCGGCAATCACAACAGCCCTGGAACAGATGCGCAGTGCGAGTTTCCAGAGCACCACTCCGCTGCTGCATCACATGAAGTCGACTGAGCGAACAGAGACCACTGTGACAATCGTCCACCACAACACGCAGGGGCTTCCATCTCACATGGTGGACCTGAGGGTGCATCACGAACTCAGGTTGGCAGATGTGTTGTGTCTCACCGAGACGCATCTGTCAGGGTCCCCTGTATCAGAGTCCTTCTTTCTGGAGGGACACAACATTTTTCAACGCAGTAGACGGGCGTCTTACACCGCATGTCCGGACATGGCGGCAAAAGCCGGTGGTGGAGTTGCTGTGTACTGCAAGAGCACTCTGACGGCAGAGTCTCCGAGGTGCACGCAACATGTCACAGACCTTGAATGTCTTGTTATTAAAATTGACGCACCAGTCAAAGTGCTAATAGCCACTGTGTATAGACCCCCAGATTTCGGTTTGCAAAAGTTTTTGCCAAACCTCAACACCCTCTTGGACACATTAGAACTCATGGATCACCAGCCCATCATTGTTTGT